>NC_136072.1:209125295-209298307 GCF_964261635.1 Lissotriton helveticus
CCCTGTTGACCCTGTTGGTATGGCTGGCCCTGGAGCTTGCCATGGAATGTTGTGAAGCTCTCCAGTGAGGAGAGTGGATGATTAATAAACAGACCTGTTAATCTGTCTTGGGTCTCTGGAACTTCAATCTTTTTAACAATTATGTTTCAAGAAAACCTTCAACGAGCTACGTGCTAAAGTCCTGGGATAACCTAAGGATGTATCTCTATATATCCATATTACCGAACCCCCATATGTGTATTCTGTTATTAAAATTTCGGGTGGCATTTCATTTGTAATTTTTAAAACTGGAGGTGTTTGAAGCACTTTTTGATTCTAATAACAATTGTAGCAGTGGGTTACGGTACGAAAATGTAAATGTTCATCTTTGTTTCGACTATTTGCATTTTTACAAAATAGGATGCCATATATTAACACTGCTCTTTTTAAAATATAATACTAGTCATCGCAATGAGGCATTGGCAATTCTCACAAACATGGAGTTCTTAGTCGTGGCTTGTGCGTTGGCAAATTTCAAGCGTTGGCTAGAGTTATTCTTAGAAGTGTCTGTAGAGATTATATTGGCAGGCTGGAGCAAGGTTGATGTGTGCAAACTTGATAATGTGTGATATTATGTGGTATTTTTATATTGCAGCTAGGTGAGGAGGGTAGGACAAGGTTGTTTTAATGTTTAAAGGATTGGGGCGGACGGGGCAGTTTTTTTTTTTACTGTGAATGTGTGTTCATTGTTCTATAGACACATGTCTAAACAATAGTAAATATTTTACCTACCTAGATAGCGATAAACCTGAAAATTGAGTGATGTCATATTTGGCAGGTTCACGAATTATATGTGCTCATTTTTCAATTAGCGCTAAATCTTTAGCACTTAATGCAAATGTACTTTGTAATTTTCTGAAAACGTGCATAAAATAGTCCTTAGTCTCATATTGCGGGCATATTTAACCACTACAGTGAAGAACTTCTAGTCAAATGATGCTTCATCTTGCAGAGGCAACTCTAATTTTGTTATAAAGATTCCTTAAAAGACTCCGCCTCTGATTGTTTCATCCTAGATCAAAATCCAAGGATGGCCCCATTATGAGTAAAATATTGCTCATGTAATTGAAATTCCAATTAGATATGTTTCTGATTTATTGAACGTGCCGTGGCGGCTCTTCCTCTCAGGTGGAGGAGCGTTGCCCCACTGCTTTTTAGCAGTGACATGAAGGGAAAATAAAATGATAATAATTTGCATTATCATCAATTTTTTCTCTTACTTGGCCTGCTTTGCATTAGGGTGCGGGGTCAGGGGAGGAGTGGTAACACCTTCCTAAAGCGTGCAGTGGCTGCTTGGCCAGCCCGAGAGTCTTGCACACTTTGCATCTTCTCCATGCAGGTTGCATCACAAGCTACATGGAGAACATGTCTAGGCCCCCAGTCAGTGTCTGAATGCCAAAACATGGTGCACAGACCAATCACAACGCTGCTAAGTCAGCGTTGTGATTGGCTGACTGGTCGTCTGGGTGTGTTTCCGAGAGGGCGGAGCGAGGTAGGACTATGGAGAGGAGGAAGCGGCAAGAAGGTACTATTTTTTTAATTCCCACTTCCCTCGTCCTGCCCCTTACCGCCCCACTCCTCTACCTCCCAGGTCTTCCCCCCTCTCGCCCATCCCCCTACCTCCGATCAGTGCCGGCCGCCGCTGTGAACGTGACAGTCAAAACAACAATCTGAACAAGTTGGACTGTGCTCTGTGCAACTAAAGCAAAATGTTGGTAGAAATTTCCCACTCACTTTCCTATTCTGTTAATGGTTGCATTGAGGTGCCTGTCATATTCATAGCGAGTTCTGAAATGCGACCAATAGGGGTGCTATTATACTTTCCTTAGAAGCAAGGTGAGCTTTTATAGAGCTTTGCCCTTGTTTATTAACCTCTAGATTTATTCTATGTTAATTGCTGCAGCTGTTTCCCATTCAATCTCCACATGAAAGAAGAACCGCTGAACCTTACAAGTGGTAACACTTTTGTCTTGCAGTTTTTAATCTCTAGTTTATTTGCTTGGCAATATGCCCCCTGAGCATTAATTCTAGTGATCCTATTCCAGTGGCACTCAACAGATGCCTTTGATAGATAGTTATTACATGCCAGTGATGGCCACTACATGTCAGTAAACAAACACAATGTTCCCGTGGGTACCAAAATCTACCTTACTCATAATAGAGATTCCACTGTAGATATGATAGCATGTTAAATTAATGAAATGAAGACAAGGGCCCAAAATATTCCTTCATTTTGATATGTAATATCACACTAATTATATACCGCATATGACAATTAATGTGAATAGCACATGGTGCAAAAGGTGCTCAATATGAAATCCAAATAATAATTTTATATATATACATATATACACATCCTGATCGTATGGAGTATCCACATCATATATTAGATCAATGATGGATGCATCCATGTAAAACGCAATGCTCATAAGGAAAACCTAAGAAGATGTTGACATTTCGACACTACAGTAAACAATCCACGGGTCTCTTCAGGACAGCACCATTTAACAAATGGCCATGAATAAAAAGGCTGACCCCTAGTCTCCTACGTGAACACAATTCAACTGTTCCTCCGCACGATCAACTGAAGATCTCGTTGTGGCTAAAGCAATTTCAACAGCAACCCGGCAAGGCGACTCTGCATCCAGGAGCATGGGAGACTCCAAATCTGGGACTAAATATCACATTGAAGGAATATCACATTGAAAGGCTCTTGTCTCGATTTCATTAATCTCACTTACTCTCATATCTACTGTGGAAGATGTATTATGAGTACAGTAGCTTTTGGTTGGAAGTGCTACCCGTGGAGCCTCTGGGTTTTTTCTGTGAATTGATCCAGGTTCCACACTGGGGGGTCCAACCTTGTTTGTTTATAATTTTACTACATGCCAGAGATCTCCATCAAATTTCAGGAATTTTCAAAAGATACGAAGGATGCCCATAAAAAGCGTTTGTTTCCAAATTTACAGGCAAGGGGCGAACCAGATGCAACTGGTTCTTGAGTACTTTGTTTTGCTCAGCCCCTCTGCCTATTCACAGGATGGGCCAGGGACATCAGACACACTACAGGGGGTGGAGCCAGCATTGTGGAGGGACGGCCCAGCCCTATTCAGGTCCCAGGTGCACTCCACCTTTCCATCAACATGCAGATCTCTCAATTCACCACCGGGGCAGACCCATCCTGACTCCTGGAGCCAGGCACACCAGCCAGCTCCAGCCAATCACAAGCCAGACAGTCAATTCACATTTACTGCACAGCCATGCCAACTTCTAGAAGTGGTACTTCTCCACTAGACACAATAAATCTGTGCACATCATTGCGCAACATTTAATCACACGAGTTCGCACATACCAAACTCGACCCTGCACTCCCCACATACCAGGAACTACCATGGTCACACATATTTCCCATGCATTCCTATGGGAGGGCAGGCCACTCTCACCCACATACACAGAGAGCGCACGCACTTTACTCTGGACCACAGGGAAAAGTGCGCAGAGGCCTAAAATCACCAACACCAGGTTACAGAAACAGGCTAGGCAAATGCAAATAGTTTTGGGGTGAACCTGCCAAAAGGGTCAAGTCCAACACACACCATGTAGTTTGTTCTAGTCCATGTGGAGTGCACTCTGGCCTGTATCCAGGAATAGAGGATCTATGAGACACATTGTGGACCACAGAGTACCAGCAGCAAGAGTAAGATAAAAGTGCCGATAGTTATGTCTGACTGGTGTGACTATCTGGTCCCCACCTGGCCTGCTCCTTTGGCCAGACTCATCTAATGATGGGCTGAGTACTTGTAACTGCTCAGGAGGAACCTCTATGCCCATGTATAGTTATCAAATGCTCTTTTCAGCTGAGAAGAATGGTGTTGTTGCACATGTTTTGGACAGTCTAGCTATGAAGAAGCTCTTCTATACCACTAAATTGGTGGATACTGCATCACAGGTTCATTATCTAAAAAATGTGCCCATGCAAATCAAGATAAGCCAATGACCAATCTTCATCTGCTTGTGAACAACCTCCAGCCCTCAGATTCAAGAATGTAACATACAGGGATATTCTCATATTTACAGGTACATTCTCCTATGCTCAGGTACTAGTCTATATGCAATGACTATGTCACATGTGCACAAATATCACAAAAGGTGATGAGACAAAATATCGACTTGCACAAATATTGAGTGAAAATTATTGTGAAATGGAAATATTGTCAGCAAGAATATCGCTGTCCAGAATATCGATTTTAAAGTAAGTAATATCGATTTTTAAAATATCAAGGTTATTAATAATGATTAGAATAGTTGTTTTTTAATAATTGTTATGTATTTTGGAATATATTTTTTAAATGTATGTGATTTAATCTATTATTGTTTATTTTTTAAAGTATTTGTAATTTTTTGGGTAGTTATTAAATGTAATTTAAGTAATTTTTTATATTTATAGTATCATAGCGGGTTCATAGGGGTACAGTGTGGGAATTAATTTAAATATAATAAATAATTAATTATTGTATAATTAATATTATTTATTTCATTATTAATTAATTAGGTTAATAGTGTAATTTTGTTAATTTCATGTCTGGGTTGTGTTGTTTATAGGTGTTTAGGGTGGGAAGTAATGTAATATTAATTCATTAATAAATAATTGTTAGTTAATAATTATTTAATTGAAAAATAATTATGTTATTAGTGCACATTTTTGGAGTATATCGTTGAAATTAAAATGAAGTCATTTAAATAATAATTAATTTATAATTATTGATAATTAGCTTGTTGATAAATATTTATGTTAATAGTGCAAATAATTAGCTTTTTAAATGGAAGTTTTAGGTGTTGGTTGTATTTTTTGCAGGGGTATATGGTTGGAGGTAACTAAAATAAAATGTATGTTATAAATTATTATTATTATTATTATTATATAATACATAATTATTTTAATAAATAAAAAAATGTATATGACAATTTGTTTTGGATTCAATTTTTAATAATGTTTATAATGATTTATGATTTTTTTATTATAAAATGTATTTATTTAAAAAAACAATTATATGAAATATATTCGCTTTTTAAATATTCATATTTTATTTTGTTATTTTGTTTTATGAAATTATTTTATTGCTTGTAGACAATTTGTTTGTTTCTAATGTAGTACAGACTGCAGTGGGAATATATATTTTTTTCTTTCCGCAATTCAACACTTTCCCTACTGATGCACTCATTAAGGAGGGAATAGTAAATTGTACCCCTCCACGATCCAACACTTTCCTTACAGTTGCACTGACTGTAGTGGGAATATTAAATTGTACTCCTTGCAATCCAATACTTTCCCTACTGTTGCACTCACTAGGGTGGGAATAGTAAATTTTACCCCTCCTCAATCCAACACTTTCCCTATTGTTATTGGAGTGGGAGTATTACATTTTATTTCTCTGCAATCTAAAATGTGTATTATTGTTGCATTCATTGTAGTGGGAATAGAACATTTCAGCACTCTGCAATATAATATTTTATTTTATTTTGGATTTATTCTAGTGAGAATAATACATTTCACTTTTATGTGATGTAACAACTTTAGGCCTGATTATGTTGGCAGTCAATGGGCGTCCGGCCTCCATCCTGTCACGAATGGGATCAACTGACTAGCAGGCAGTGGTTACGCTATTGGAATTAGGATGCAACCGCCCTCAAGGCGGTCGCAATCTGTATATTTTGTATTGTGGCATGTGCTGCAGGCTGCATGTTGGATGGCCAGGGGGGAAGGTGGGCCCGCTACGGGCCTCCAAGTCACTTTCCGCCTGCCTTTTCATGGCGGGCTTACCCCCATGAAACGGCCAGCAGAGAGGGACATTGTAATCCCTACGGGGTGCCTGAGCAGGCACTGCCACTGTTGTAGGGATCGCATTCCCTCCCTGACGGATGCATGGCAGTCGGTCTCTCCACCCACTTTCCGTCTGCCCACCATCATAATGTGGCAGGCGGTCATGCAGGGTACAGTGGCGTTAGGACCGCCACAGACGGCCTGCTGGTAGTAGTCTCACCGCCATCGTAATGAGGCCCTTTATTACTGTTGTGTTGTGTGAGGTGGGAGTAGTACACTTTATATATTATTAGTATAAGAATGTATTTTTTTTGTTTAAATGTTAGTGGGGAATTTATATGCATTCATCTTAATTTGTAATAATTTATTTGATATTGTTTTAATTTATTTAATTATGTTTTGTTTATTTAGAAGAAGAATATTTATAATTTATAATGTTTTTTGTTTGTAGATTATTTTTGTTAAATTGTAAAGAATATATGATGTTTACTGTTTAATTTTAATTAAAGTGGTTTGCTGTTTAAATATTTTTGGGTATATTGGTAAGTGTCTGTGTGAGTGGCTGTGTAGGTGAATGGGTGGGTGTGTGACTGCTTGTATAGATGTGTGAATGGGTATGTCAGTGGATAACTGGATTAGGGAGTGGGTGTGTGAGTTCCAGTATGGGTAAGTGAGTGACTGTGTGAGTAGCTATATGGGGAGGGAGTGCTAGCATGAGTGGCTGTGTGGGTGAGTGAGTGGTTGTGTGTGTGACTGTATGAATGGGTGAGTGGTTCTATGGCTAAGTGCATGCCAGTGTGAGTGGCTATATAGATGGGTGAGTGTATGAGTGAGTGGCTATATGTGTGAGTGAGTGTGTAAGTGGCTGAGTGAGTGGGTGTGTGAGTGACTATATGCGTGAGTGAGTGGATGTGTAAGTGGCTGTATTGGTGGGTGATTTGGCTATGTTAGTGACTGTGTGAGTGAGTGGATGTGGGTATCATTAAATGGCCTTGTGAATGGGTATGTGAGTGGTTGTGTGGATGTGTGAGTGGATGTATAAGAGGCAGCATGGGTGTGTGAGTGGGTGTGTGAGTGGTTCTGTGGATGATGTCATCAGTGATGTCATCAGTTATGTCTTTAGAGATGTCATCAGTGATGTCAGCAGTGATGTCACTGACCATGTCATGAGTGAAGCAATATGGAAGGTCATAAGCAGCACATTGCAGGGGCATACATTATTGTTAGCTCAGTTAACTGTAACTTCTGCATTTCAATGGCTTTATTCAAGTGTAATCTTAACCTAACTATAACATCCCTAGAACCTTTGTTTTTTTCAGTGATTTTTAATTTTTTTTAAAAACGTTTAATCCTAACTGTAAACTGTCTCCTTTGTGAATGGGTGTGTGAGTACCTGTGTGAGTGGGTGTGTGAGTGCCTGTGTGTGTCTGTGAGTGCATGTGTGGGTCTATGAGTGTGCCTGTGAGTACCTTTGTGAGTGTCTCAGTGGGTGTGTGAGTGCCTATGTTGGACTGTGAGTGGGTTTGTCAATGCCTGTGTATATCTGTGAGTGGGTGTGTGAGTGATGCTATGCATTTTGGGCATTTGAATACTTGAAAGGGAGAACCATGGACTCTGCTCTCAGCAGGATATGGCGAGAAAGAAACCACTCATCACAGTCACTACACATTAGACTGTGCTCCAATAGATCAACAAAGAATTCACTTCCTTTAAGGATTTCATATAATTTTCCAATGTGAAATGTGGGAGGAAACACACTTGCTTTGCCTTCGCCAAGCCAAAGAAGTTATGATTGTTTATGCTTTACTGAAGTGGAGCTTCAATGGGGGCACCTGCTGTGTTTATATTTGTAAACCTCAGTTTTTCCAGGAAGAGTCCCCAGTTTTGCCAAAAACGTCTACCCAACTGGAGTGATTTAATTTGGCTATCTAGTAAGTGCTACCTTATTGGGTAAATAGCTTGTGCATATTCTACATAAATGTCTCTAGTGACACTGTGTGCATGTAATTTTGGTTATGTGATTGTTCCTCGAACGTCTTCATCCACAAATCTGTGGTAACATGACTCCTCATGAAGAGAAGATGACAACACTACAAAGAAGTGAATCTTCATCAAACATGGGGTGCTTCCCTTTAACTAAATGATATAAAGGGCCCGCTGTCCCAGTCAGTCCTGCAGGAGCAGGCTTTGCTCCTGCACATACAAAGCTACTAGAAATGCAGCTCCCTGCATGTGGAAGCACTCTTTAATTTGTTCCTCTGCCTCCATGACAGCGGGCAGGGAAACAGATGAAAACTCTGATTCTAGCAAGCAGGAGTGGGGTGACAGCTCCAGCTTTCTGGAAGGAGAGTTATGCTATGTCCCGGGTGTGGGCACCTGAGGACTGCCCAAGATCTTTCATCTCTCGGGCAGAGAAAGAAATAAAACCTCCGCTTCCAGCAAGCAACAGCATTTTGATAGCTCTCACGCGCTGGAATTGGAGTGTTTGCTTTAGCTTGGTGGGAGCTGTCACAGCTCCTACTAAGCTAAAGCAGAGAGCTGTGTCCTGGGGTGGTTCCCCTAGAATAAAGTAGGAACTGGCGCTGGGGGGGGGGTGGAGTTCCCCAGTACCATATGGCTCCAGGAGGTGGGTGGCGCAGCCCCTCTCCTTTGATCTGTACAGGCTGTCCCAGAAAGGTGGTGGTCTTTGGGGCCCTCCATGTGTAAATTTTAAATTTGGCCCCGGGGAGCTGCTGGGCCCCCAGGGGCGGGTGTCCACGTGGACCCCCCATCCTTTTGTTTATTTAGCCCCGGCAGGTGGTAGTCACCAGGACTACTAAAAGCTCTAGGAGGTGGTCCGTGCAGCCTCCCTCCTATTTTTTTTTAAAAGTCCTGGGGAGGTGGTAGACCCAGGGGTCCATGTGGCCCCCTAAATGTAAATGTAAATGTAAATGTACAGGAATTTATATAGCGCAAATCACCAAGCGGTTTCTAAGCGCTTGCTTAGGGAACCCGTCCTGGTATTCCCCTGTGAGATAACCCCAGCAGGGTATCCGCAAGGTGAAAGCCAGGCATCCCGCCGCGAGGGGCCGTTGTGGAGATTAAGCAAGCTATTGCCCAGAGTCGCAGAGTGTGAACCCGTGAATCGAGTAGGCACCGGAGCGAGAATTGTCGAGTCCATGGACATTTTAGGACTCAAGACCCCGCCGAGCCGGGAATTGAACCCTGGTCCCGGGCTGACCTCTGCTTCCAGGTCTGCCTCCTCTAACCAGTGAGCCACACTTCTCCACTTCTCTACTATACTTGCCCCCTATATGTTTAAGTAGCCTTGGGGAGGTGGTGGTCCCAGGGGCAAAAAAATGACCTTGGAGAGGGTCCACGTGTGCCCCCCTCTTTTTATATTTACTATATGCTGCATGCTCCCTGGACCTGACCCACCCGCGGGTGTTATTAAACACAAGTGCAGGAAACAGCACTTGAATTTTTTTTATTTTAGCTGTGAATTCACAGCACCATCGTGTTTCTGCTGCAATTTTTTTTCAAAAAGTTATTATTTGCCATGCTGGGGTCCCTCTGTGACCCCAAGACCGAGGCTTGGGGGTCAGGGTATTCCTACCGGGAAACAGCATTTACAACAAGGTTTTTACCAAGTTTTACCTTTATATCCCATTTTTCATCATGTATGGTTTTAGAACGCATATGCTTTTACAATGTATGTCTTTACCACGCATTTAAAGTAAGTTCAGGGTTGTGGGGGTCTCCCAACACATATACATTGTTTATATATAAATATATATATATAAACAATGCTTGGTAAAGGCATACATTGTGAAAGCATATGTGTTCTAAAGAAAATGCGGGGTGAAAAATGCATGGTAAAGGCATGCAGAGTATTTCCATGCGTTGTTCCATCATACAACCCTCCAACCCTGCCCCGTTTCTATTTTTTTTATTTTTTTTGTCTGCCTCCCAAGATGACTACCAACACTTCCTAATTGAAGTGTTGGCAGCCAATCAGATTTCAGCACGGGACTGTCAGATCCTCCGAGGATCCCTGTTCTACTATATCTAAATTTGGATTTCTTGTAATATCTCAAAACCTACTGAACGAATTTACAACATTTCACAAAAAGGTCGCTTTCTGAACCAATAGCTACCTTTACAATTCTGTTTAGTAGTTCAAGCTGTAGATGTATCTAAAATCCCTATTGGAATTTGCATGGGGAAAATGTGTTTTGGAACCCCCCTTTTTCTCGGCCCCCACTTGACGGATCACCCCAAAACTTTCAAGAATGTAGCTGAAGTGTGCGTCGTACTAATTTTGAAAATTCTGCATGGATTTGTCAAACGGTGCTAAAGTTATTGGCCAATAAGAAACACTCTTTGTATGGAAACAACGTCCTAACTATAACTATCTACTGGCCAGTAGGTACAAAATATATGCATATATATATCACCCACAGGCGGTCGCCAGTAGGTAGTTATAGTTAGGACCTAGTTTCCATAGGAAAAGCGTTTTTCTTTTGCTAATATGTTTGGTGTCGTATGACGAATCCTCACAAAATTTTTAACGCTAATGGGGCTCTCAGGTCAGATCCTGTCTTGAAAGTTTTGGGGTGATTCGTCAAGCGGGGGCCAAGAAAAAAGGAGGATGCCAAAACGTGTCATCTCCATCTTACTTTCCATAGGATACTGTTGACGCAGCTACAGCCCGTGTAATTCCGTTCACTAGTTTTTGAGAAAATTAAAAAATTACATATATCTATTCATCGGCATGAAGGACGCTCAAACCCTTCAGATCTCGAGCCTTGCAATCTGATTGGCTGCCAACAGTTCCAACCAGGAAGTGTTGGCAGCCATCTTGTGACTCAGTTGAACCGAGTCACAAGAAAAAAGGTGAAAAAATGTGAAAAGGGGGAAGGGTAGAAACACCCTGACCCCCTAGGCTTGCTCAGGTGGTCCCGCAGGGATGCTAAAGGCCCATAAAAGCATTTTTTTAAAACACGTTTTCAGCTGGATTGACGTAGAGTCCACAAATCCTGCATACATTTTTTACAAAACTAAGCTTAGTCTCCCGCCCCTCATTTTCTTGATGCCCCAAGTGGGCTGGGTCCCAGGGGGCAATGCTTAATCATGATGCGAGGGCCCCGTAGCCCTGGGGCTATTTAAAAAAAAAGCGTAGGGGAGCTCCTGCCCCCCATGCTGGTCCGGGGCCCACCACCTCCGAGGCCTTTATTAATTAATGGGCAGGGGCATCACAGACCCTCTAAGTCTTAGGGACCTCCACCTCCTCGGGGCTGCACACAAGATGAAAGGGGCTGCATGGACCCCCTCCTGGAGCCCTCCTTGGCCCTGGGGACCTCCAGCCCTAGGGCTGGCTCCAGCAATGTTCTGGGGTGCCCGGCCCCTGGAAATTGCAGTTTGTTATGGCAAGGCGGGAGCCCTACTCCCGCCATGCCATAGCAAACTCTGCTTCGCTTCATGGAAGCGAGAGCAGGAAAACTGCTCTTGCTTTCATGAAGCAAAGCAGTATTGCTTTGGGAATCGGGAGCTGCATGTTTGCAGCTCTCTTTACCCAAAAGCAATGCTGGCTGCTGCAGGAGGCGGGGAGCCGGCAGGGACTGCGTGGGCATTGGGGCTCTCCCGTGGTCCCCAGTGTCGTGGCCATGTCACGGTAGATGGGGTCCCCAGTGCCAAAAATGGGCTGGAAGTGGGGCCACTATGCCTTGTTCTCTTTTCTTAATTAAAAAAAAATGGATGGGCCCCAGGGGATGGGGTTTCTAGAGTTGAAATCGGCTTGGTGAAGGGGCCCCATCCTACAATTTTTTTTTTAAATGCAACTTTGCATGTGATCAAGGGCCCACGAGCCCGAAATGCGTCATTGCTGCTGCTGTTCACCTGTGCTATTAAAAACAACTGAGGCCAGATCCTGTGGTCTGTCTCCTCTCTATGAGATGAATATGTGATATATGAATCACAAAGGACGTGTTTATTTCACATGAAACTCGAGGGTTTCTTCACCATTTATGAATCATTTCAACGTTGATTATTAGTGAAGTCAATCAAATACATTTCAATGAAGTCAATAGTATCGATTCCAGATTTGTCGAATGTTTTTATTTTCATTCATTTGCAAGTAATTTCATCATTCCATTCGCATTTAATCCTTTTAAAGCATTACATCATGCCCAATGCATTTCGGGTTTTAGGTAACCCTTCATCAGGGGCCTGTATCAAATGAAAACATACAGGACCTTAGCAGTCAGCAAAAACCAAACCATGATACAATAAAACAAAATTCTATACTTTTTCAGAACATTAATATGTTTAAAGAAAAAAGTTATGATCACAACTTGGCACATTGTTCGAAAATACTCTGATACTTAGGAAACATTATATGCATAACAATGTTCGTACTACTACTGAAAAGCGTCATGAACAAACAGTAAAGTAAGTGGCGTGATGAGGCTTTGTTTAAGACAGCATGAAAGTTCATTATGCTAAAGTGATCTATAGCGAGCCTATCTGGATTGAGTAAGTTTAATGCTAAACCGAACATCATTCAATAGTTACTTACTAGAAGAGTAACGGGTGAGGCTCGCGGTAGAGAAAACGCCGTGTTGGACTGAGTTTTGGAGAACCAATCAGTGAGGGTATTGTAGCTGAGACTGGCGATCACGTGATTGTGATGTTCGCGGTAAATGTCAGCGTTAAACACATAATTAATCAAACAGTGTGGATACACTCATGTGGAAACATTCAGTGTTGCTTGAACGAAAGTGTGTAAATTAAAACTACCGAAGAAATAAACAAGTAGAGGGGATCGGTCAAAAAGACCTGACGATTTGTAAGGCGTATAGTGATTGGTTGGAGATTTGGCCACGTGATGTGGGTCAAGTAAATAAACAAAGGGAATGCGCCGAACGTGCAAGGAATCGATCGAATCTTAATTCGAGGTACAACTACAGAACTTTCAGATTGAGATCTAAATCGGGTAAATCTCATAAGAGTGTGAATGTCACGTGTTTGTTAACATACATAATCATTAAATGACTGAACCGATGACAACGGATTGCATACTGTTGTGTATTCCCATGCTTAGCGTCTAGTGCACCATTCACTATGTGCATATTTAAAGAGAATAGATATGCAGTGTATAAACAAAAGGAAACAATATATAAGTAGTACCAGCATTATAATACAGTTTCATAATGGAAAAATTCTGATGAGTCATATAGAGGACGGAGAAGACTTCAAAGATCAAAGTTGTGTCAATAGTTCAAAGAAAACATGTTAGTTCAATTCTGTCATTAAGCCCCAATGGTTGTAGGGCATTACGTTTTTTGATCCAGCGGAATTCTGCCTGTAAACGTTGTTTCACAGGATCCATGTCGCAGCGCTGTGGTAATACCTCCAGTATAGTAAACTTTAGTTGCGCTATTTGGTGATTATTTTCCAGCCAATGAGTGGCTACCACTGATTTAGTGTTCTTTGTGCGGATGTTGCTTTTATGTTCTGATATTCTTACTTTTAGCTTCCTTTCCATTTGGCCAATGTATATTTTGCCACATGGACATTTGATGGCATATATAACATTTTTAGAATCACAAGTACCGTTGTATTGTAGATTGATATGATACCCTTTCGTGGGGTGCATGAATTTATTCCCTATCATTACATTGTTGCAATGTGTGCAATTGAAACATTTCGACATGCCTTTCAGTTGCAGTTTTTCAGCTTTTCTAGTGGTTAGTATTTCCTTCAAGTTTCTTGATCTTTTGAAAGCGAAAGTCAAACGCTCACTGTACAAATTTGTCAAATCTGGTTCATCTTTTATGAGCATCCAGTGCTGGTTGATTATTTTCTTGATTTTGTTAGCTACTGTCGAATACTTTAATACACATACTGTTTTGGGTTGATCTTCAGTTAGAACTGATGGTGTTAACAAGCTCTCTCTGGAAAAATTTTCCACTTTTTTCTGTGATATATCTAAGATCTCCTTGGGGTATCCTCGAGCTAAATACTGGTCTTCTTGTTCTTTCCATGTTTTTTCCAACAAATGCACATCAGAGGTTATTCTTTTCAGTCGGATGAATTGGGATGTGGGCAAATGTTTTTTTAATGTTTCAGGATGAAAGCTTTGGAACAGTAAGCTTGAATTACGGTCAGTGGTTTTCTTGTAGACTTGCGTTTGTAGATGTTGGTTACATATAGTAATTTGTACGTCAAGAAATGAGATAGAGTCTCCATCTATGGTGTGAGTGAACATGATTCTTGGGTTCACCTGATTGAGTGCTGTGATGTTATTGAGTAACATTTCTTTGTCGCCTTTCCAAATTAGGAATAAATCGTCAATGTATCTTTTGAAGATCACTAGATTATTTGACCAGTTCTTGTTCTCCAGGATGTTCTCATGTTCAAATTTCGACATGAACAAATTGGCGTATGAGGGGGCCCCCCCAAAACCCATTGAGGTTCCATTACATTGGTTGTAGTATTTATTGTCCCATTCGAAGTAACTATGATAAAGTGCAAAATGCATCAATTCAATAAGAAAAACTTTATTGACCTCACAGTCTTCATCACGAAGTAGATTCCATTCAAATGCCTCTAGGCCCTCATTATGAGGAATCGATGTGTATAATGACACAACGTCAATAGTACATAGCCAGTATTTGTCATTAGCCTGAAGTTGTATCGTTCTGAGCATATTGAGGAAAGCTGTAGTATCCTTGATGTACGTCTTACTTTTTTGTACGATTGGCTGTAGATAACAATCTATGTATTTTCCAATACTGTCAGATATCGACCCACAGGCTGATACGATGGGTCTGAATGGAGGTTTTTCAATGCACTTATGTGCTTTGGGTAACATGTAGAGCTTGGGTCTGCGTGGATATTTGGTTTCCAAGAATTTCCGTGTTTTTTCATCAATCCATTTCATTTCCATAGCGTGTTCGAGAATTTGTGTAAATGTTTTTTGATACTCTTCTGTTGGATCCTTTTCAAGAGGAATGTATGTGTTGGTGTCATTCACATGTTGGTTAACGCTATTCTCATAAAAAGTAGTATCCATGATTATCAGTGCTCCTCCTTTGTCGGCTCTCTGGAAGGTTAAGTCTGGATCTTTGGATAAAATGGATATCGTGCTTAATTCAGCTTTAGACAAATTGCTTTTGGTGTTCTTATTGAAATTTATTTTGTGTATGTCAGAGACTATTGATCTTTCAAATATTTCGATGGTCTTATGTGTATATGGTGCACAAAAAGTGCTCTTGGGTTTGAACGTTTTAGTGCTAGGTGTCAACATAGGTGGTGAGTCTTTGAAAAAGTACTTCAGTTTTAAATTTCTGAAAAATTTAAATAGTGCAATTTCTGTTTCAGCCAAGTTGGTTTTATAAGTGGGTACGAAAGATGTACCTTTATTTAACACAGCCAATTGAGCCGGAGTGATGTGTTTCGATGAAATGTTGATTACTAGGTCGTTTTTGATAGCTTCTGACTCCTTGTTCTTTTTGCTATTTCTTCTGGGGATTCTTCTCCCTCTTCTATTGTTACGGTAGGTGGTGCGTTGGCTGCTGGGCTGATGGCTAAAGAAGACTGCTTACTAGTTGAAGTACTTGGTTGTTGTGTTTTGCTAATTGGTTGTCTGCTTTGTGAGATTTCTGATTCAGAAACAAGACTCTCTTGTGATGAGTTGCCAGCTGGTTTTGGTTTGGGTTGTTGCCACTTTTTTTGATTATAAATTTCTGCCCAGGTGTATACTTCATCGTATTTATAATCGATTGTATCTCTTTTATATTTTCTCACTTTTCTGTCGTTAACTTCTTTAGCATATTTATCTAGTTTTCTGTTGACATCTTCAAGCATGGTCTGAATATCCGGTAGTTTATCCAGCTCTTTTTTCATGTTATTGAGATCACTTTCTATTTCCTTTAGAACTTTGGAAAGTTCTTGTATTATTAGCAAAATTAAGTCAAGTGAACATTTGTTCAAAATTTGATACCATTTTTCAACAAATTGCTTATTATTTTTACACAACATTGGTTTGAGGGCAATTCTCAATCCTCTGGGAATTCTTTTGTTCTTGTGGTAATGTATCAAAGTAGTTGCGTGTAATCTTTGGTTAATTTCTTTTTTGCTTAGGAATTCAAATTGTCTGATTAATTGTGCAGTCGTTGATACATTCGGGCTGAATGCTCTGGTCTCCTGTATGAGTCCATAAATTTCTTCAGCTGACTCTGGTGAGAAAGCTAGAAGTTCAGCTTGTTTGGTAGTAATTTGAGCTATATCGTCGAATTGTATTTTCTTAAATATTTGTGGGTGCAACAGGAGATAAGGTAGACATGAAGTTAAATAGATACTGAAGATTGTATCTCCGTGCGCGTCACTTATTTGTAAATGTTTTTTTAAAGAATTCAGGGTATCGCTATCCTTGTCACACTGTGTCTGGCAGTGCCTTAAATAATGAGATGAATATGTGATATATGAATCACAAAGGACGCGTTTATTTCACATGAAACTCGAGGGTTTCTTCACCATTTATGAATCATTTCAACGTTGATTATTAGTGAAGTCAATCAAATACATTTCAATGAAGTCAATAGTATTGATTCCAGATTTGTCGAATGTTTTTATTTTCATTCATTTGCAAGTAATTTCATCATTCCATTCGCATTTAATCCTTTTAAAGCATTACATCATGCCCAATGAATTTCGGGTTTTAGGTAACCCTTCATCAGGGGCCTGTATCAAATGAAAACATACAGGACCTTAGCAGTCAGCAAAAACCAAACCATGATACAATAAAACAAAATTCTATACTTTTTCAGAACATTAATATGTTTAAAGAAAAAAGTTATGATCACAACTTGGCACATTGTTCGAAAATACTCTGATACTTAGGAAACATTATATGCATAACAATGTTCGTACTACTACTGAAAAGCGTCATGAACAAACAGTAAAGTAAGTGGCGTGATGAGGCTTTGTTTAAGACAGCATGAAAGTTCATTATGCTAAAGTGATCTATAGCGAGCCTATCTGGATTGAGTAAGTTTAATGCTAAACCGAACATCATTCAATAGTTACTTACTAGAAGAGTAACGCGTGAGGCTCGCGGTAGAGAAAACGCCGTGTTGGACTGAGTTTTGGAGAACCAATCAGTGAGGGTATTGTAGCTGAGACTGGCGATCACGTGATTGTGATGTTCGCGGTAAATGTCAGCGTTAAACACATAATTAATCAAACAGTGTGGATACACTCATGTGGAAACATTCAGTGTTGCTTGAACGAAAGCGTGTAAATTAAAACTACCGAAGAAATAAACAAGTAGAGGGGATCGGTCAAAAAGACCTGACGATTTGTAAGGCGTATAGTGATTGGTTGGAGATTTGGCCACGTGATGTGGGTCAAGTAAATAAACAAAGGGAATGCGCCGAACGTGCAAGGAATCGATCGAATCTTAATTCGAGGTACAACTACAGAACTTTCAGATTGAGATCTAAATCGGGTAAATCTCATAAGAGTGTGAATGTCACGTGTTTGTTAACATACATAATCATTAAATGACTGAACCGATGACAACGGATTGCATACTGTTGTGTATTCCCATGCTTAGCGTCTAGTGCACCATTCACTATGTGCATATTTAAAGAGAATAGATATGCAGTGTATAAACAAAAGGAAACAATATATAAGTAGTACCAGCATTATAATACAGTTTCATAATGGAAAAATTCTGATGAGTCATATAGAGGACGGAGAAGACCTCAAAGATCAAAGTTGTGTCAATAGTTCAAAGAAAACATGTTAGTTCAATTCTGTCATTAAGCCCCAATGGTTGTAGGGCATTAAGTTTTTTGATCCAGCAGAATTCTGCCTGTAAATGTTGTTTCACAGGATCCATGTCGCAGCGCTGTGGTAATACCTCCAGTATAGTAAACTTTAGTTGCGCTATTTGGTGATTATTTTCCAGCCAATGAGTGGCTACCACTGATTTAGTGTTCTTTGTGCGGATGTTGCTTTTATGTTCTGATATTCTTACTTTTAGCTTCCTTTCCGTTTGGCCAATGTATATTTTGCCACATGGACATTTGATGGCATATATAACATTTTTAGAATCACAAGTACCGTTGTATTGTAGATTGATATGATACCCTTTCGTGGGGTGCATTAATTTATTCCCTATCATTACATTGTTGCAATGTGTGCAATTGAAACATTTCGACATGCCTTTCAGTTGCAGTTTTTCAGCTTTTCTAGTGGTTAGTATTTCCTTCAAGTTTCTTGATCTTTTGAAAGCGAAAGTCAAATGCTCACTGTACAAATTTGTCAAATCTGGTTCATCTTTTATGAGCATCCAGTGCTGGTTGATTATTTTCTTGATTTTGTTAGCTACTGTCGAATACTTTAATACACATACTGTTTTGGGTTGATCTTCAGTTAGAACTGATGGTGTTAACAAGCTCTCTCTGGAAAAATTTTCCACTTTTTTCTGTGATATATCTAAGATCTCCTTGGGGTATCCTCGAGCTAAATACTGGTCTTCTTGTTCTTTCCATGTTTTTTCCAACAAATGCACATCAGAGGTTATTCTTTTCAGTCGGATGAATTGGGATGTGTGCAAATGTTTTTTTAATGTTTCAGGATGAAAGCTTTGGAACAGTAAGCTTGAATTACGGTCAGTGGTTTTCTTGTAGACTTGCGTTTGTAGATGTTGGTTACATATAGTAATTTGTACGTCAAGAAATGAGATAGAGTCTCCATCTATGGTGTGAGTGAACATGATTCTTGGGTTCACCTGATTGAGTGCTGTGATGTTATTGAGTAACATTTCTTTGTCGCCTTTCCAAATTAGGAATAAATCGTCAATGTATCTTTTGAAGATCACTAGATTATTTGACCAGTTCTTGTTCTCCAGGATGTTCTCATGTTCAAATTTCGACATGAACAAATTGGCGTATGAGGGGGCCCCCCCAAAGCCCATTGAGGTTCCATTACATTGGTTGTAGTATTTATTGTCCCATTCGAAGTAACTATGATAAAGTGCAAAATGCATCAATTCAATAAGAAAAACTTTATTGACCTCACAGTCTTCATCACGAAGTAGATTCCATTCAAATGCCTCTAGGCCTCATTATGAGGAATCGATGTGTATAATGACACAACGTCAATAGTACATAGCCAGTATTTGTCATTAGCCTGAAGTTGTATCGTTCTGAGCATATTGAGGAAAGCTGTAGTATCCTTGATGTACGTCTTACTTTTTTGTACGATTGGCTGTAGATAACAATCTATGTATTTTCCAATACTGTCAGATATCGACCCACAGGCTGATACGATGGGTCTGAATGGAGGTTTTTCAATGCACTTATGTACTTTGGGTAACATGTAGAGCTTGGGTCTGCGTGGATATTTGGTTTCCAAGAATTTCCGTGTTTTTTCATCAATCCATTTCATTTCCATAGCGTGTTCGAGAATTTGTGTAAATGTTTTTTGATACTCTTCTGTTGGATACTTTTCAAGAGGAATGTATGTGTTGGTGTCATTCACATGTTGGTTAACGCTATTCTCATAAAAAGTAGTATCCATGATTATCAGTGCTCCTCCTTTGTCGGCTCTCTGGAAGGTTAAGTCTGGATCTTTGGATAAAATGGATATCGTGCTTAATTCAGCTTTAGACAAATTGCTTTTGGTGTTCTTATTGAAATTTATTTTGTGTATGTCAGAGACTATTGATCTTTCAAATATTTCGATGGTCTTATGTGTATATGGTGCACAAAAAGTGCTCTTGGGTTTGAACGTTTTAGTGCTAGGTGTCAACATTGGTGGTGAGTCTTTGAAAAAGTACTTCAGTTTTAAATTTCTGAAAAATTTAAATAGTGCAATTTCTGTTTCAGCCAAGTTGGTTTTATAAGTGGGTACGAAAGATGTACCTTTATTTAACACAGCCAATTGAGCCGGAGTGATGTGTTTCGATGAAATGTTGATTACTAGGTCGTTTTTGATAGCTTCTGACTCCTTGTTCTTTTTGCTATTTCTTCTGGGGATTCTTCTCCCTCTTCTATTGTTACGGTAGGTGGTGCGTTGGCTGCTGGGCTGATGGCTAAAGAAGACTGCTTACTAGTTGAAGTACTTGGTTGTTGTGTTTTGCTAATTGGTTGTCTGCTTTGTGAGATTTCTGATTCAGAAACAAGACTCTCTTGTGATGAGTTGCCAGCTGGTTTTGGTTTGGGTTGTTGCCACTTTTTTTGATTATAAATTTCTGCCCAGGTGTATACTTCATCGTATTTATAATCGATTGTATCTCTTTTATATTTTCTCACTTTTCTGTCGTTAACTTCTTTAGCATATTTATCTAGTTTTCTGTTGACATCTTCAAGCATGGTCTGAATATCCGGTAGTTTATCCAGCTCTTTTTTCATGTTATTGAGATCACTTTCTATTTCCTTTAGAACTTTGGAAAGTTCTTGTATTATTAGCAAAATTAAGTCAAGTGAACATTTGTTCAAAATTTGATACCATTTTTCAACAAATTGCTTATTATTTTTACACAACATTGGTTTGAGGGCAATTCTCAATCCTCTGGGAATTCTTTTGTTCTTGTGGTAATGTATCAAAGTAGTTGCGTGTAATCTTTGGTTAATTTCTTTTTTGCTTAGGAATTCAAATTGTCTGATTAATTGTGCAGTCGTTGATACATTCGGGCTGAATGCTCTGGTCTCCTGTATGAGTCCATAAATTTCTTCAGCTGACTCTGGTGAGAAAGCTAGAAGTTCAGCTTATTTGGTAGTAATTTGAGCTATATCGTCGAATTGCATTTTCTTAAATATTTGCGGGTGCAACAGGAGATAAGGTAGACATGAAGTTAAATAGATACTGAAGATTGTATCTCCGTGCGCGTCACTTATTTGTAAATGTTTTTTTAAAGAATTCAGGGTATCGCTATCCTTGTCACACTGTGTCTGGCAGTGCCTTAAATAATGAGATGAATATGTGATATATGAATCACAAAGGACGCGTTTATTTCACATGAAACTCGAGGGTTTCTTCACCATTTATGAATCATTTCAACGTTGATTATTAGTGAAGTCAATCAAATACATTTCAATGAAGTCAATAGTATCGATTCCAGATTTGTCGAATGTTTTTATTTTCATTCATTTGCAAGTAATTTCATCATTCCATTCGCATTTAATCCTTTTAAAGCATTACATCATGCCCAATGCATTTCGGGTTTTAGGTAACCCTTCATCAGGGGCCTGTATCAAATGAAAACATACAGGACCTTAGCAGTCAGCAAAAACCAAACCATGATACAATAAAACAAAATTCTATACTTTTTCAGAACATTAATATGTTTAAAGAAAAAAGTTATGATCACAACTTGGCACATTGTTCGAAAATACTCTGATACTTAGGAAACATTATATGCATAACAATGTTCGTACTACTACTGAAAAGCGTCATGAACAAACAGTAAAGTAAGTGGCGTGATGAGGCTTTGTTTAAGACAGCATGAAAGTTCATTATGCTAAAGTGATCTATAGCGAGCCTATCTGGATTGAGTATGTTTAATGCTAAACCGAACATCATTCAATAGTTACTTACTAGAAGAGTAACGCGTGAGGCTCGCGGTAGAGAAAACGCCGTGTTGGACTGAGTTTTGGAGAACCAATCAGTGAGTTTATTGTAGCTGAGACTGGCGATCACGTGATTGTGATGTTCGCGGTAAATGTCAGCGTTAAACACATAATTAATCAAACAGTGTGGATACACTCATGTGGAAACATTCAGTGTTGCTTGAACGAAAGCGTGTAAATTAAAACTACCGAAGAAATAAACAAGTAGAGGGGATCGGTCAAAAAGACCTGACGATTTGTAAGGCGTATAGTGATTGGTTGGAGATTTGGCCACGTGATGTGGGTCAAGTAAATAAACAAAGGGAATGCGCCGAACGTGCAAGGAATCGATCGAATCTTAATTCGAGGTACAACTACACTTACTTTACTGTTTGTTCATGACGCTTTTCAGTAGTAGTACGAACATTGTTATGCATATACTGTTTCCTAAGTATCAGAGTATTTTCGAACAATGTGCCAAGTTGTGATCATAACTTTTTTCTTTAAACATATTAATGTTCTGAAAAAGTATAGAATTTTGTTTTATTGTATCATGGTTTGGTTTTTGCTAACTGCTAAGGTCCTGTATGTTTTCATTTGATACAGGCCCCTGATGAAGGGTTACCTAAAACCCGAAATGCATTGGGCATGATGTAATGCTTTAAAAGGATTAAATGCGAATGGAATGATGAAATTACTTGCAAATGAATGAAAATAAAAACATTCGACAAATCTGGAATCAATACTATGACTTCATTGAACTGTATTTGATTGACTTCACTAATAATCAACGTTGAAATGATTCATAAATGGTGAAGAAACCCTCGAGTTTCATGTGAAATAAACGCGTCCTTAGTGATTCATATATCACATATTCATCTCATTATTTAAGGCACTGCCAGACACAGTGTGACAAGGATAGCGATACCCTGAATTCTTAAAAAAAAAAAAAAAAAAAAACCATTTACAAATAAGTGACGCGCACGGAGATACAAACTTCAGTATCTATTTAACTTCATGTCTACCTTATCTCCTGTTGCACCCGCAAATATTTAAGAAAATGCAATTCGACGATATAGCTCAAATTACTACCAAACAAGCTGAACTTCTAGCTTTCTCACCAGAGTCAGCTGAAGAAATTTATGGACTCATACAGGAGACCAGAGCATTCAGCCCAAATGTATCAACGACTGCACAATTAATCAGACAATTTGAATTCCTAAGCAAAAAAGAAATTAACCAAAGATTACACGCAACTACTTTGATACATTACCACAAGAACAAAAGAATTCCCAGAGGATTGAGAATTGCCCTCAAACCAATGTTGTGTAAAAATAATAAGCAATTTGTTGAAAAATGATATCAAATTTTGAACAAATGTTCACTTGACTTAATTTTGCTAATAATACAAGAACTTTCCAAAGTTCTAAAGGAAATAGAAAGTGATCTCAATAACATGAAAAAAGAGCTGGATAAACTACCGGATATTCAGACCATGCTTGAAGATGTCAACAGAAAACTAGATAAATATGCTAAAGAAGTTAACGACAGAAAAGTGAGAAAATATAAAAGAGATACAATCGATTATAAATACGATGAAGTATACACCTGGGCAGAAATTTATAATCAAAAAAAGTGGCAACAACCCAAACCAAAACCAGCTGGCAACTCATCACAAGAGAGTCTTGTTTCTGAATCAGAAATCTCACAAAGCAGACAACCAATTAGCAAAACACAACAACCAAGTACTTCAACTAGTAAGCAGTCTTTTTTAGCCATCAGCCCAGCAGCCAACGCACCACCTACCGTAACAATAGAAGAGGGAGAAGAATCCCCAGAAGAAATAGCAAAAAGAACAAGGAGTCAGAAGCTATCAAAAACGACCTAGTAATCAACATTTCATCGAAACACATCACTCCGGCTCAATTGGCTGTGTTAAATAAAGGTACATCTTTCGTACCCACTTATAAAACCAACTTGGCTGAAACAGAAATTGCACTATTTAAATTTTTCAGAAATTTAAAACTGAAGTACTTTTTCAAAGACTCACCACCAATGTTGACACCTAGCACTAAAACGTTCAAACCCAAGAGCACTTTTTGTGCACCATATACACATAAGACCATCGAAATATTTTAAGGATCAATAGTCTCTGACATACACAAAATAAATTTCAATAAGAACACCAAAAGCAATTTGTCTAAAGCTGAATTAAGCACGATATCCATTTTATCCAAAGATCCAGACTTAACCTTCCAGAGAGCCGACAAAGGAGGAGCACTGATAATCATGGATACTACTTTTTATGAGAATAGCGTTAACCAACATGTGAATGACACCAACACATACATTCCTCTTGAAAAGGATCCAACAGAAGAGTATCAAAAAACATTTACACAAATTCTCGAACACGCTATGGAAATGAAATGGATTGATGAAAAAACACGGGAATTCTTGGAAACCAAATATCCACCCAGACCCAAGCTCTACATGTTACCCAAAGTACATAAGTGCATTGAAAAACCTCCATTCAGACCCATCGTATCAGCCTGTGGGTCGATATCTGACAGTATTGGAAAATACATAGATTGTTATCTACAGCCAATCGTACAAAAAAGTAAGACGTACATCAAGGATACTACAGCTTTCCTCAATATGCTCAGAACGATACAACTTCAGGCTAATGACAAATACTGGCTATGTACTATTGACGTTGTGTCATTATACACATCGATTCCTCATAATGAGGGCCTAGAGGCATTTGAATGGAATCTACTTCGTGATGAAGACTGTGAGGTCAATAAAGTTTTTCTTATTGAATTGATGCATTTTGCACTTTATCATAGTTACTTCGAATGGGACAATAAATACTACAACCAATGTAATGGAACCTCAATGGGTTTTGGGGGGCCCCCTCATACGCCAATTTGTTCATGTCGAAATTTGAACATGAGAACATCCTGCAGAACAAGAACTGGTCAAATAATCTAGTGATCTTCAAAAGATACATTGACGATTTATTCCTAATTTGGAAAGGTGACAAAGAAATGTTACTCAATAACATCACAGCACTCAATCAGGTGAACCCAAGAATCATGTTCACTCACACCATAGATGGAGACTCTATCTCATTTCTTGACGTACAAATTACTATATGTAACCAACATCTACAAACGCAAGTCTACAAGAAAACCACTGACCGTAATTCAAGCTTACTGTTCCAAAGCTTTCATCCTGAAACATTAAAAAAACATTTGCCCACATCCCAATTCATCCGACTGAAAAGAATAACCTCTGATGTGCATTTGTTGGAAAAAACATGGAAAGAACAAGAAGACCAGTATTTAGCTCGAGGATACCCCAAGGAGATCTTAGATATATCACAGAAAAAAGTGGAAATTTTTTCCAGAGAGAGCTTGTTAACACCATCAGTTCTAACTGAAGATCAACCCAAAACAGTATGTGTATTAAAGTATTCGACAGTAGCTAACAAAATCAAGAAAATAATCAACCAGCACTGGATGCTCATAAAAGATGAACCAGATTTGACAAATTTGTACAGTGAGCGTTTGACTTTCGCTTTCAAAAGATCAAGAAACTTGAAGGAAATACTAACCACTAGAAAAGCTGAAAAACTGCAACTGAAAGGCATGTCGAAATGTTTCAATTGCACACATTGCAACAATGTAATAATAGGGAATAAATTCATGCACCCCACGAAAGGGTATCATATCAATCTACAATACAACGGTACTTGTGATTCTAAAAATGTTATATATGCCATCAAATGTCCATGTGGCAAAATATACATTGGCCAAACGGAAAGGAAGCTAAAAGTAAGAATATCAGAACATAAAAGCAACATCCGCACAAAGAACACTAAATCAGTGGTAGCCACTCATTGGCTGGAAAATAATCACCAAATAGCGCAACTAAAGTTTACTATACTGGAGGTATTACCACAGCGCTGCGACATGGATCCTGTGAAACAACGTTTACAGGCAGAATTCCGCTGGATCAAAAAACGTAATGCCCTACAACCATTGGGGCTTAATGACAGAATTGAACTAACATGTTTTCTTTGAACTATTGACACAACTTTGATCTTTGAGGTCTTCTCCGTCCTCTATATGACTCATCAGAATTTTTCCATTATGAAACTGTATTATAATGCTGGTACTACTTATATATTGTTTCCTTTTGTTTATACACTGCATATCTATTCTCTTTAAATATGCACATAGTGAATGGTGCACTAGACGCTAAGCATGGGAATACACAACAGTATGCAATCCGTTGTCATCGGTTCAGTCATTTAATGATTATGTATGTTAACAAACACGTGACATTCACACTCTTATGAGATTTACCCGATTTAGATCTCAATCTGAAAGTTCTGTAGTTGTACCTCGAATTAAGATTCGATCGATTCCTTGCACGTTCGGCGCATTCCCTTTGTTTATTTACTTGACCCACATCACGTGGCCAAATCTCCAACCAATCACTATACGCCTTACAAATCGTCAGGTCTTTTTGACCGATCCCCTCTACTTGTTTATTTCTTCGGTAGTTTTAATTTACACGCTTTCGTTCAAGCAACACTGAATGTTTCCACATGAGTGTATCCACACTGTTTGATTAATTATGTGTTTAACGCTGACATTTACCGCGAACATCACAATCACGTGATCGCCAGTCTCAGCTACAATACCCTCACTGATTGGTTCTCCAAAACTCAGTCCAACACGGCGTTTTCTCTACCGTGAGCCTCACGCGTTACTCTTCTAGTAAGTAACTATTGAATGATGTTCGGTTTAGCATTAAACATACTCAATCCAGATAGGCTCGCTATAGATCACTTTAGCATAATGAACTTTCATGCTGTCTTAAACAAAGCCTCATCACGCCACTTACTTTACTGTTTGTTCATGACGCTTTTCAGTAGTAGTACGAACATTGTTATGCATATAATGTTTCCTAAGTATCAGAGTATTTTCGAACAATGTGCCAAGTTGTGATCATAACTTTTTTCTTTAAACATATTAATGTTCTGAAAAAGTATAGAATTTTGTTTTATTGTATCATGGTTTGGTTTTTGCTGACTGCTAAGGTCCTGTATGTTTTCATTTGATACAGGCCCCTGATGAAGGGTTACCTAAAACCCGAAATGCATTGGGCATGATGTAATGCTTTAAAAGGATTAAATGCGAATGGAATGATGAAATTACTTGCAAATGAATGAAAATAAAAACATTCGACAAATCTGGAATCGATACTATTGACTTCATTGAAATGTATTTGATTGACTTCACTAATAATCAACGTTGAAATGATTCATAAATGGTGAAGAAACCCTCGAGTTTCATGTGAAATAAACGCGTCCTTTGTGATTCATATATCACATATTCATCTCATTATTTAAGGCACTGCCAGACACAGTGTGACAAGGATAGCGATACCCTGAATTCTTTAAAAAAACATTTACAAATAAGTGACGCGCACGGAGATACAATCTTCAGTATCTATTTAACTTCATGTCTACCTTATCTCCTGTTGCACCCGCAAATATTTAAGAAAATACAATTCGACGATATAGCTCAAATTACTACCAAACAAGCTGAACTTCTAGCTTTCTCACCAGAGTCAGCTGAAGAAATTTATGGACTCATACAGGAGACCAGAGCATTCAGCCCGAATGTATCAACGACTGCACAATTAATCAGACAATTTGAATTCCTAAGCAAAAAAGAAATTAACCAAAGATTACACGCAACTACTTTGATACATTACCACAAGAACAAAAGAATTCCCAGAGGATTGAGAATTGCCCTCAAACCAATGTTGTGTAAAAATAATAAGCAATTTGTTGAAAAATGGTATCAAATTTTGAACAAATGTTCACTTGACTTAATTTTGCTAATAATACAAGAACTTTCCAAAGTTCTAAAGGAAATAGAAAGTGATCTCAATAACATGAAAAAAGAGCTGGATAAACTACCGGATATTCAGACCATGCTTGAAGATGTCAACAGAAAACTAGATAAATATGCTAAAGAAGTTAACGACAGAAAAGTGAGAAAATATAAAAGAGATACAATCGATTATAAATACGATGAAGTATACACCTGGGCAGAAATTTATAATCAAAAAAAGTGGCAACAACCCAAACCAAGACCAGCTGGCAACTCATCACAAGAGAGTCTTGTTTCTGAATCAGAAATCTCACAAAGCAGACAACCAATTAGCAAAACACAACAACCAAGTACTTCAACTAGTAAGCAGTCTTCTTTAGCCATCAGCCCAGCAGCCAACGCACCACCTACCGTAACAATAGAAGAGGGAGAAGAATCCCCAGAAGAAATAGCAAAAAGAACAAGGAGTCAGAAGCTATCAAAAACGACCTAGTAATCAACATTTCATCGAAACACATCACTCCGGCTCAATTGGCTGTGTTAAATAAAGGTACATCTTTCGTACCCACTTATAAAACCAACTTGGCTGAAACAGAAATTGCACTATTTAAATTTTTCAGAAATTTAAAACTGAAGTACTTTTTCAAAGACTCACCACCAATGTTGACACCTAGCACTAAAACGTTCAAACCCAAGAGCACTTTTTGTGCACCATATACACATAAGACCATCGAAATATTTGAAAGATCAATAGTCTCTGACATACACAAAATAAATTTCAATAAGAACACCAAAAGCAATTTGTCTAAAGCTGAATTAAGCACGATATCCATTTTATCCAAAGATCCAGACTTAACCTTCCAGAGAGCCGACAAAGGAGGAGCACTGATAATCATGGATACTACTTTTTATGAGAATAGCGTTAACCAACATGTGAATGACACCAACACATACATTCCTCTTGAAAAGGATCCAACAGAAGAGTATCAAAAAACATTTACACAAATTCTCGAACACGCTATGGAAATGAAATGGATTGATGAAAAAACACGGAAATTCTTGGAAACCAAATATCCACACAGACCCAAGCTCTACATGTTACCCAAAGTACATAAGTGCATTGAAAAACCTCCATTCAGACCCATCGTATCAGCCTGTGGGTCGATATCTGACAGTATTGGAAAATACATAGATTGTTATCTACAGCCAATCGTACAAAAAAGTAAGACGTACATCAAGGATACTACAGCTTTCCTCAATATGCTCAGAACGATACAACTTCAGGCTAATGACAAATACTGGCTATGTACTATTGACGTTGTGTCATTATACACATCGATTCCTCATAATGAGGGCCTAGAGGCATTTGAATGGAATCTACTTCGTGATGAAGACTGTGAGGTCAATAAAGTTTTTCTTATTGAATTGATGCATTTTGCACTTTATCATAGTTACTTCGAATGGGACAATAAATACTACAACCAATGTAATGGAACCTCAATGGGTTTTGGGGGGCCCCCTCATACGCCAATTTGTTCATGTCGAAATTTGAACATGAGAACATCCTGGAGAACAAGAACTGGTCAAATAATCTAGTGATCTTCAAAAGATACATTGACGATTTATTCCTAATTTGGAAAGGCGACAAAGAAATGTTACTCAATAACATCACAGCACTCAATCAGGTGAACCCAAGAATCATGTTCACTCACACCATAGATGGAGACTCTATCTCATTTCTTGACGTACAAATTACTATATGTAACCAACATCTACAAACGCAAGTATACAAGAAAACCACTGACCGTAATTCAAGCTTACTGTTCCAAAGCTTTCACCCTGAAACATTAAAAAAACATTTGCCCACATCCCAATTCATCCGACTGAAAAGAATAACCTCTGATGTGCATTTGTTGGAAAAAACATGGAAAGAACAAGAAGACCAGTATTTAGCTCGAGGATACCTCAAGGAGATCTTAGATATATCACAGAAAAAAGTGGAAATTTTTTCCAGAGAGAGCTTGTTAACACCATCAGTTCTAACTGAAGATCAACCCAAAACAGTATGTGTATTAAAGTATTCGACAGTAGCTAACAAAATCAAGAAAATAATCAACCAGCACTGGATGCTCATAAAAGATGAACCAGATTTGACAAATTTGTACAGTGAGCGTTTGACTTTCGCTTTCAAAATATCAAGAAACTTGAAGGAAATACTAACCACTAGAAAAGCTGAAAAACTGCAACTGAAAGGCATGTCGAAATGTTTCAATTGCACACATTGCAACAATGTAATGATAGGGAATAAATTCATGCACCCCACGAAAGGGTATCATATCAATCTACAATACAACGGTACTTGTGATTCTAAAAATGTTATATATGCCATCGAATGTCCATGTGGCAAAATATACATTGGCCAAACGGAAAGGAAGCTAAAAGTAAGAATATCAGAACATAAAAGCAACATCCGCACAAAGAACACTAAATCAGTGGTAGCCACTCATTGGCTGGAAAATAATCACCAAATAGCGCAAATTAAGTTTACTATACTGGAGCTTTTACCACAGCGCTGCGACATGGATCCTGTGAAACAACGTTTACAGGCAGAATTCCGCTGGATCAAAAAACGTAATGCCCTACAACCATTGGGGCTTAATGACAGAATTGAACTAACATGTTTTCTTTGAACTATTGACACAACTTTGATCTTTGAGGTCTTCTCCGTCCTCTATATGACTCATAAGAATTTTTCCATTATGAAACTGTATTATAATGCTGGTACTACTTATATATTGTTTCCTTTTGTTTATACACTGCATATCTATTCTCTTTTAAATATGCACATAGTGAATGGTGCACTAGACGCTAAGCATGGGAATACACAACAGTATGCAATCCGTTGTCATCGGTTCAGTCATTTAATGATTATGTATGTTAACAAACACGTGACATTCACACTCTTATGAGATTTACCCGATTTAGATCTCAATCTGAAAGTTCTGTAGTTGTACCTCGAATTAAGATTCGATCGATTCCTTGCACATTCGGCGCATTCCCTTTGTTTATTTACTTGACCCACATCACGTGGCCAAATCTCCAACCAATCACTATACGCCTTACAAATCGTCAGGTCTTTTTGACCGATCCCCTCTACTTGTTTATTTCTTCGGTAGTTTTAATTTACACGCTTTCGTTCAAGCAACACTGAATGTTTCCACATGAGTGTATCCACACCGTTTGATTAATTATGTGTTTAACGCTGACATTTACCGCGAACATCACAATCACGTGATCGCCAGTCTCAGCTACAATACCCTCACTGATTGGTTCTCCAAAACTCAGTCCAACACGGCGTTTTCTCTACCGCGAGCCTCACGCGTTACTCTTCTAGTAAGTAACTATTGAATGATGTTCGGTTTAGCATTAAACTTACTCAATCCAGATAGGCTCGCTATAGATCACTTTAGCATAATGAACTTTCATGCTGTCTTAAACAAAGCCTCATCACGCCACTTACTTTACTGTTTGTTCATGACGCTTTTCAGTAGTAGTACGAACATTGTTATGCATATAATGTTTCCTAAGTATCAGAGTATTTTCGAACAATGTGCCAAGTTGTGATCATAACTTTTTTCTTTAAACATATTAATGTTCTGAAAAAGTATAGAATTTTGTTTTATTGTATCATCGTTTGGTTTTTGCTGACTGCTAAGGTCCTGTATGTTTTCATTTGATACAGGCCCCTGATGAAGGGTCACCTAAAACCCGAAATGCATTGGGCATGATGTAATGCTTTAAAAGGATTAAATGCGAATGGAATGATGAAATTACTTGCAAATGAATGAAAATAAAAACATTCGACAAATCTGGAATCGATACTATTGACTTCATTGAAATGTATTTGATTGACTTCACTAATAATCAACGTTGAAATGATTCATAAATGGTGAAGAAACCCTTGAGTTTCATGTGAAATAAACGCGTCCTTTGTGATTCATATATCACATATTTATCTAATTATTTAAGGCACTGCCAGACACAGTGTGACAAGGATAGCGATACCCTGAATTCTTTAAAAAAACATTTACAAATAAGTGACGCGCACGGAGATACAATCTTCACTGTCTCCTCTCTATGCCTCGCCGCAAAGGGATTCGAGGTTGCTTGGGGAGTATCTTTGTGCATTTGACGGCGGAAGACGGTTTGCCTCCGGTAACGGACCCCCTCTCCAGAAGTCAGCGTTCACTCACAAACCCCCTTGTTATACATATATATATATATATATATATATATATATATATATATATTACCTACTGGCGGTCGCCAGTAGGTATATATAGTTAGGATTTTTTCTCTATGGGATTTTTGAAAATTCTATGTCTAATAACTTTGGCGTTTGTGGACGGAATTGGCTGAAATTTTCAGGAAAATGGAACATTTTGTTTCTGAGCAGCCCCTGAAAATTTGGGGGGGGGGGTTCGTCAAGGGGGGGCCGAGAAAAAAGGGGGGTCCCAAAACACGTTTTTCCCATGTTAATTTCCATAGGGCGGTTGGCCTCACTTTTAGCCCGAACGGCTGAATGGATTTGCACGAAACTTGGCAAAATTGTAGGGACTGGTAGCCCGATGTGCCTTTGCTAGGTCTCAATATATGTGCTCCAGTGGATTTTGAGAAATTAACGTTAAAAAAAAGATATATATCTGTAAGCGCGCTCTGGGCAGCGCTCCGGTTCGCGTACTTGATGCGTAACGGAACTTCGCGTGGCGAAGCTGATTGGCTCTCCGGTGTCTGTAAACATTCCAAACAGTCCGTAGCGGCCGCCATCTTGTCTCTCGGTAGGATCGAGAGACAAGAGGAGGCCAAAGCGAAGGGGCAAATGACCATAAGGGGGCATAGTAGATCCTCCCTGACCCCCTAGGTTTGATGTAGAGGCTTTAAAAGGGCCCCGCAGGGCAAAAAAAAAAAAAAAAATGTTTGCTTTTTTGCGTGGGGAGCGCCCGGTCCGCGAACCGGGAAGCGTTCTGGGAAGCGTACTAAAAGGAAAAAAGAATGATAGACTTTTCTAATATTGTATGTTAATTGATTGTTTGTTTTGTTGATTATTTTTTAATTTCTTTATTTTTTAAGCAATTATTTATTATTGTGATTGTGTTTCAAAATGTAATAAAATGTCTAACATTTCACTGTCTGAAATGTCGTTATTTTCATTGAACATAGCTTGTAATGTTTGAGTGTGTAAAATGTCCTCATTTTGAAGGAGGACATCTACTGCTTGCACACATTGCAGTAGTTCTTGGTCCCAAGTTTCATCCATAAATTCTATATAATTTGGATCAATTATTTCTTGGTTGCTCTCTTGCAGGACAATTTGAAATGAAACTTTCTGTTCGCCTTCCATTTTGCCTGAAATTTGGATAAAAAAAATATATTAGTACAGATAGGGCACTGTTGGGATTAATTTTAGATAGGCAGTTTTTATCAGTGAATTTATCTTTGGGCAGTGTATAGTATCAGAGTGGAAGTAGGAATATAAAAAAGTGTATGTGATTTAACGTAAGTAAATTCATAATTATACAAGAGAAACCTAACTCCATCCATAACTATAACAGAGAAGTCTATCTAAATCTATAACTACTACAGAGGGATAGTATATAACTATCAGAAAAAGTTTACCATATTAACTTTTAGTGCACAATATACTTCATTTTTTAAAATAACAACTTACCTTTACAAAGAAGTTGAAGTGATTAGTGAAAATCCAATTGAAATGTACACCAGGAAGTAGTAGTCAAAATGGCTGTGTTCCCTTCTCTTCCTTTAAATATATTCAGGTATATAACGAATCAAATGTCAGGTAAAAAAAGTAGAAAATGAAAGTAACATTTTCATTGGTTGTCAATTCCAACACTTCAGATGTGTTCTGTGAAGTAATTTACCTCACGGTATTTAGAAAGGTCTACAGGCTAAATGGCTAAATGGAATTTCAATCAAATTTGTGAAAATGGTAGGGATTGGTATGTAGTATGAGCTAATCTATATTTGGTGAAAGTGTCTCCAGTCGTTTTTCTGTAAATTACTTTCCCACCTTTTTTGATGGAGCGCTTCCCGGGGAGCGCCCCAGTATGCGAACTGGCGAGCGCCCCGGTACGCGAACCTGAAGCATTACGGGAGTCCACCATTTTGTGTTTCGGTCGAATTAAGATACAAGATGGAGGGCACATAATGTTCAGAATGGGTAGAAGGGGACACGGTAGACGTATTTTGACCCCCTAGGTTTTCTGAGGATGGCTGAGGAGGCCCATATGTGTGAAAAAAACCACATTTTTAAAAAAAAATTCGCGCTGTTAGTTTCCGGTTCGCGTACCGGGTAGCGCTCCGGGGAGCGTACTTTGTTGAAAATTAGTGAAAAAAGTTAGAGTAAAATAATAATTGTGAGTGATCAGATGTAGGGTAGCTCTGAGAAGAGCTTTTGGGTTTATGGTACATTTAGGTACTTATAAGTAGGTACCAATGCACAGTCTTAAATTCAGAATGAAAACTCTGTTCCCTTCATCTGAGAAGTGAACTCCATCTCCTCTGTAGATATCTTGCATGTAGTAATGCAAGTTATTGTTGTACATGGAGCCCATTCCATGGTCTCTCATGTAAGCTGAAACAGATTTGTTTACATGCTTCCTCGACTTCTCAATTTGTGGACAAAATTGGTTCGACCACCTCCAATTCTGTCTTTGGCATATATTTGAATATACCAAGGCAGTTTGAGGAAAAAGTGCCATTAATTGTTCAAAGGTGTCCTTTAAAAGCATTTCCAGACCTACCCCAGTCAAAGTGCCCAAATCATTACCTCCACAGTGCACAATTAACAGGTCAGGTTTTGGCAAATGCATAAAGGTTTTCACCAATGGTATCAATTGGTGACATTTTAATCCTCTGTGGCCAAACCACTTAATTTCCACATCTTGTAAATTGAGGTTAGGTAAATTTCTGTTCTCAGCATACCTCTGAGCCCAATAGATGTAACTATGTCCAACAATCCAGACAGAAAACATGGTGAGAGAAGGTTCTGCTGCAGTCAGATGAAGTGTGGCAATGAAATGGCAGTTGAAAAAATAAGAGTTTAAAATGAAAAAAACTGTGGAGTTTCTGTGTTAATGAAGCAGTAACAGTGATTGGTGGATTTTGATTGCTGAAAACAGAAAGTTAGGGTGCATGGATGAGTTCTTTGAAAGATGTATTTTGAATGGTCAATAAAAAATCATTAAATGAAAGATTGCACTGGATATGCAGGTGCACTGAGAGTTCAGAGTTCAATTGAAACATTGTTGTGTGAACTTGCGAACACCAGAGGTCTTCCAGGAGGTGGTTGCTATGCAAAAAAGGCAGAGAGGGCAGAGGGGGGAAGGGTTTTGATTTGAAAAAAGTGAGGGAAGAGTTTTGATTGGGTGACATGAGAGATATGTGTGATGAATTACAGCATTTCTGTGCTTTCTATAGCTGCAGCCTCTGGAGTGCATACCCTTTGTTCTGCTGAAGACAAATTGGTGTATTTCTGAGACTGTTTTGAAACTCATAAAGTATTTGCTAAGGTGAGAAAAGATTTATTTAATTTAGATAGAGAATAGTGTGTTTTAAGGAGAAAATTATGAAGAAAGTTGAGTTTTTAAAATGTTGCTTTGTCTCAAGTGTTTTACAAATAGATTATGTTTCTTTGAGAATTTGTAATTGGAGAAAATGTGAAGTATTAGTACTGACAGGGTGTTTTTGTGCATAGGAGCTGTGCAGTGTTTTCAAATTATGACTTTAAAATCGTTTTTGAGGAAAAGGAATGCTTTTAAAATTTATGACAAGGAAATAATGGTGTCTGCTTCTTTATAAGGCATTTGAGTGTCTCTGATGTTATTTTTCCCATTTTAATTTAAGACCTTTCCCCGTGGTGCAAATTCCTTGTAAATATGCTCGCACCTGTGCTTGGCAAATTTAGATTTTGAGTCTTTGAGTTACATAGCCATGTTAAAAGTGACCCAAAAATGCTGAAGAGAAATGAAATGAAGAAGCAGACACCATTATTTCCTAGTCATAAATTTTAAAAGCATTCCTTTTCCTCACAAACAATTTTAATTTCATTTTAAGTCATTTCCCCATGAATGTAGGTATACAATTGATTTATATGTTGTGTTTAAAAACGTTTTTTGAAATCAATTACATTTCTGGATATGTACTGTTAGAGCTTCATGCACCTTAAACAAACCTCTGGATAGGCTACACCTTATCGTCATCCTGAATTAATCATTTAAAATGCTAGGGACAGATTTATGATAGGTGTATGCCTCTTTTGCGCCACTGTGCGTCACTTTTGTGACGCAGTGGCGGTGCAAAAGATTTGCTATGTGGCGACAAAATTACAAATTGATGCATCTAGGCAGATGTGTCATGCTGTAAAAAACCTGTGCCACATGAAACCGATGCAGCAGTGATGCAAAAGATGCACCATGTTGCAAGACAGGCCTCACTTCATCTCCAAGAAGATAAGAAGCTGAGTCTTCTGTAAATGTGAAAATTGTTGTATACACTGCTCAACTTCTGTGTACTCTTTGATATGCTAGACTCCATCTGCACTATGAGGTACCTAAGCAAAGGAAACACAGGTGATGTAATTGTAAAATGAGGAAAAGAAACTCCACATTTTTCAATTACATCACCTGTGTTTCTTAAGTTTACGAATGACATTGTGCAGATGAAGTTAAGGTCTGTCCACGGACACAAAAGAGGTCTGGCCTTTGTTCAAGAGTGAAGTGCACATGACTTACTTCATTGGTAGGCCTTCACATGTATTATCTCCTCTGTATTCTTCAACAAGCGTAAATTTGATCTGCAACCCTGAGTAGGACTCACCTTAAACAAACCTCTGGATAGGCCACACCTTATCGTCATCCTGAATCAATCATTTAACATGTTAGGGACAGATTTATGATAGCCGTGTGCCTCTTTTGCGCTGCTGTGCATCACTTTTGTGACGCAGCGGTGGTGCAAAAGATTTGCTATGTGGCGACATATTTAAAAATTGATGCATCTAGGCAGATGTGTCATGCTGTAAAGTCCTGTGCCACATGAAACCTGCGTCAGTTTTCATATAGGTGTTTTGTTGCAAGGTATGCATTAATTTGCAAGAAAGCCCTGTAAAACTAACACAGTGAAATTTAGAAGATTTCACTGAGTCAGTTTATAGCATTGCTGAATCAAATGCTTATGCCTGTTTGAAACACGCATACGAAGTGATGCACCATGCAATGTGAGGGTTCCTCCTGTGCATTGCAGTAGACATGTCACGCTTATGACGTGATTCCTGCAATGTGCTGCTTTTGTGGCACAGATGTGTGACGCATCTGTGCTGTTTTTGCTCAATGGTGCTCCACATTGTAAATTCGGCACACTATGGCTGGCAGAGCAGCGGTGCACATTAACTGGTGCATCCGTGGGGATGCGCCATTTAGCATGAATCTGCCCCTGTACATTTAAGTATGAGCAGGGGACACAGAGTCGGTGAGGCTTATCCAAGGTTAAGAAGAGATGAGTCATGTTCACTGAAAACTTGGACATAGGCTTCACTTCCTCAGCATCGCTGGACATGGCTAAATAATAGCTGCAAAATGTTACTCTTGTTGAACAATTTTACTATTATAATCTCTGAGATTTGTCTCTTACTCTGCAACATCTCATTGTTGTTCTCTTTCTTTAAAGATAACGACAACATCAACCATGAGTGACAATCAGCAATCAGTTGATTATGACATTATCATTGTACTTGTAATTGAAACGTCAGTGGAAGTAGATCCCTTGGATGATTTAAATTCTGAGGATGATGAAGAAAATGATGAGGATGCCGATTTGTCAGAATTGTATGATATAGGGTGGGAAGCTGACGTGCTTGAGCCTATGGAACTATAAACATATAAACATTTATAATAAATGAAAAGTAAAAATGTAAACCGTTTCATTTAAAAATAAAGACACCTTCAAAAACAGGTTATGTGTAGTGTCTTCAATAAAATATTAAAATATGCTCATAAAATTAGAACAGATTCACATATAAAACAGCACAGGTAAAATGAATATGAATTCCATTTCTTTTCTGCTATTTCTGTATTCTAAATTTGCCAAGCACTAAAAAATATTCTATGTAAAAATGTGAAGTAGTGTGTTAAGTTTTTGATGACTGTTATTGATTTACTGTTTGGTAATAGTGGTTAATAACATTTTTTATTATATTTTACCACAGATTCAACTGCAGATCATTTCAAGATTTCAGCATGCCAACCAAGGATAGACTTAGAAAGGCTGCAAAACGTCAAAGACAGCAGGTCCATGAAATAATGCAGCAGTCCTCTACCAAAAAAACTTGTCAAGTCACCAAGAAAGCACCGGGTAAGACCACAAAAACATTCATAAGAAATATTTGTAGTAAAAAAAGTATTACTACAGAAAATGTTTCAGTCCAGAAAAAGAGAAGCAATTTAAACGGAAAGGAAAGGCCAATCAAAAATGTTACTGCTAGAGCAAGAGATAACTCTGTGCATGATAGTAGAAGGAAACAACAGTTTAGGGACATTCGTAAACGAATGTTCCGCAACAGGATAATTGGCAATTTGTTAAAAAATATTAAGAAAGGTCAACAGAAAGTGGTTTTTTATAAGAGAAAAAAAAAAGTTGAGAAAGTTATTGATCAGGCATTTGAAATTAAATGTAAGTTATTTATTTTTATAATCAATAGAATTAGGAAGCTAAACAAGGCAATTTATGATTTCAAAAGAAATAGTAGATGGAAGAGAATAGTTAATCGTAGTAATTTTTGTGAAGTTTTTTCCGGAGAATGGATGCATAGTTCAAGTTGTGAGGCATTTTTTAATGAGGAGAGTTATTTCCAGGATAATGATTTGGTGCTTGCAGTTGACACCAGTGGTCGAGCTTATGAAGTGAAAGATGGTTGTCCAGTTGAAAAAGAAAAACTTGTGACAACAGAGACAGAAGAGGTGTTAGGTAATGAGGTTTTAGGAAGACGTCCTAAGGGTCCTGTGTACACCTGGAAGTGTAGTAGTATTTGCAGTGTGCGACAGGATTCCATCAATTTGCTTTGTGATTTGTACGGACATTTAATAAGAAAAGTTTGAAGCAGAAAATGAAGTTGTTGCAAGAATTAGATCCTTGCAGAGTGAGAGAAGTGACAGGTTTGCATGGTCATTCACTGGCTTGTCTTTCCAGGAGAATATCCCAGAGTGTTTTTCATCATTTCAGGATGCTAGCAGTGCATCATAATAAAGTGAGTAAATTAGTTAGAATGTTGTATTATGCTAAGAGTCCAGCAATTATGCTTAAACAATTATGCGCTGCTCTTTTGCATGGTTCTGAAATAGATGTGAAGAATATTTGTGAAGAAATTGAGTTTTGTTACTTTGGAAGTAAAGAGGAGAATGTTGAAATTGACCAAGAAGAAGAGGGTAATGTGGAAGATAGTGTACAGGTTTCCAGTACAGATAATTTTCAGAGGGAAATTGCGACGTTTCAGGTGAAATCAAGTGAGAGGCCTAATTTCACTTGTGTGTGTTGTCGACGCACTTATTATAAGAATCAGACTAAGTTAGTGGATTTATATGCAAAAAGTGAAAGGGAAAATAATAGTGAATGGAAGGATTTCACAACATACTTGATGGTAGAAAATTGTTTTGATTTGGGATCGGATCAACGTGTGTGTACTTATTGTTGTAGCAAATTAAATCAAAACCAGATGCCTGCTAGAGCAGTTCATAATAATCTGGAATTGGTTGAGATTCCTTCTGAATTGAAGGATTTAAATACTTATGAATCTATTTTGATTCAAAGTATCCATCCCTTTCAGGCTATTGTAAGAATGGAGCCAAAGACAGGGAAATTGCCTCCATCAGATTTACAGAGAGGATTAAAGGGAAGAGTTGTTTATTTGCCTCTAGATTTGAAGAAAAACATTAACACAATTGGAGTAGAAAAAGTGGAAGAGGACCCTCTGGTTATCTTGGTTAATGGGGTTCCGACAAAGAATAAGAAAATATGGCAAGATTTAGTGGATGTTAGGAAAGTCAAAAAGGCAACATTGTATTTGAAAAAAAATAATAAGTACTATAAGAATGTATATGTTTCAGAAGAGGAAGTAAGTGAGGAAGAGGATAGCGATTTGTGTGCTGGTCAAATTGAGAAAGTAGAACCCTCTACTAGTGAAGAAATATATGAACATTATAGTGTTCATCCTTTGCATTCCAAGGAAGTCATGGGGAATGCTATTGAGTTGTTTCAAATGAAACAAGCCAAAGGGAGTCCCATTAGTGTTTGGGAGGAAAGTTTGGAAGCTCGGTGTTTCCCACAGCTTTTTCCAACAGGTCAGGGAGGAAGATATGATGAGCGACCTCATCAAATTCCTGCTTCTGAATACCGGACTTTGCGATTGTATGCAGGAGATGCTAGGTTTCGACAATGTATTCCCTATTTGTTTCATCTCCTGTTTGAAAGCGATCTGTCTGGACTGTCATATGCAGTGAACCACATCTTGAAAAGTGGTATACACATGCAAAACATCTCGGCAAGTGACTTTATGGATAAAGTCAATGTCCAAGACAGTATTTTGGATTCTCACCTGATTAATCTCATGGCGTGTCAGCGTGGTACTAATGAGTACTGGTACCATCGTCATGGTGATTTAAAATGTATGCTGATGAACTTAGGAACTCCCACATGGTTCCTCACTCTGAGCTGTGCCGAGTATGGCTGGGAACCTTACTTGAATTTCTACGAGAGGCAAATGGAAACATCGAAAACATCGAATTCAAGACACCCGGAGAACTGTGCTCTTTGGATCCAGTCAATGTATGCCGGTACTTCAATCATAGATTTGAAGCTATGATGTCTTTCATCATGAATAAGAAGAATCCACCTCTTGGAGAGGTGTTGGATTTCTTCTGGAGAAAGGAGTACCAAGCAAGAGGTGCTCCTCACATACATATGCTGTTGTGGATCAAGGATGCACCTAAATTTGGAACAGATCCAGAAGACTCAGTGATGAGTTTCTACGTGTGCTGTTCCAAACGCAAAGGAGAAGAAAAGCCTAAGAGAAAAAGTTCTACGTTTCCAAAGCCATCGTTGTGGAAAGTACTGTCGTCGTAAATTCCGAAACAAGGACAAGTTCTACACCAAATGTCGTTTCGGCTTTCCACGACCGGTGATTTCTAAAGGAAGAGTAAACAGTTTGATGTCTTCGCTGCAACATAATGTGATGAAGAAATCACCTAAAACACATACAATTTGAAGAGGAACGAAGAGTCCAAGTACATCAACGACTACAACCCAGTGATTTTGTCCATGTGGAATGCTAACATGGATATACAGTTTGTGGCTGATAACTGTATGGCTGTGGCTCGGTATGTGACATCTTACATCACCAAAAAAGAAAAGACAGAATTGAAGGATATGTGGGAGGACATTTCCCATGAAAAGAGCCTCAGTAAGAAGTTGTACAGTTTCAGTCTGAAGATGTTGTCGCATCGAGAAATCGGAGCTTACGAATGTTCTGACCGGTTGTCTTCAGCAAGTCTCTATGCCAAATCTAGGAGTATCGTTTGGGCGAGTCTTGGTCTTGCTGCAACACGTAATCGAGTTCTGAAACCTGTGCGGGAAATTGAGTATTTGGCGGAAAAGGAGCCAAACAGTACCGACATTTTGAAGACCAACATGTTGGATACATATTATCCAAATCGAAGCAGTCACCTCGAGAATGTTTGTCTGTATGAGGTTCTACAAAATTACATATTCAAGAGGAACATCAAAGAAGATACTGAGAAAGGAGTGTATGCTGTAATTGGAAGTGAGGGATGTCTGGTCAAGCAAAGAAAATGCCACTTGGTAAACCATCGAAAATTGAGTGGCGAATCTCCTGAAAAAAAGGAGTTTTTCTATTTAGCACTTTTGCAACTTTTCAAGCCTTGGCGTGCAGAAGAGGAACTGCTTGGAGATTTCCTCTGTTACGAAGACTCTTTCACTGCCGCCAAGGAGACCATAGAATGTCCTGCTTTTCCTAAATATGTAGAAATGTTGAATGCGGAAATCGAGCAGGAAGCAACGATTGCAGCCGAGATTGCCAGAGACAGTTCTCAGGACAGTCAGAGTTCTGCTTCATGAGTCAGGATCCACTAGGAGGACCTGTTATCGAAAATGAAGCTGCCACTGCCATGAATGAAGTGGAAAGAGCCATGGCACATGCTCAGGAGGATGCAGTTAACTTAGAAGACTTGGAAAGACAACTCAACGTTGAGCAGAGGAAAATATATGACGAAGTTACCAAGCACATTGATCATGGATTAAGTCATGAGAAGAAAGAGTGCTCATGTACGTCGTTGAAGCCTGTCCGACTGTACGTGAGTGGAGAAGCGGGAACTGGAAAAAGTTTCCTCATTAAAGCAATTTCATGTTATTTGCAGGAAAGGACTGAGTCATCGCTGTCTTGTGTTGTCACCGCTCCAACTGGACTGTCAGCACTTAACATTAAAGGGATTACTTTACATCGTTTACTGATGCTGCCAGTGGAGCATGACAACAAATTACAATATCACAAGCTATCTGGAGATGCTTGTTGTGAAGTTTCAAGAATCTTGAGGAAAATGAAACTTCTTATCATTGACGAAGTAAGCATGGTTTCCAATGTCATGCTTGCCTTTGTACATTTGAGAATGCAAGAAGTTCTCAAAACAGAGTATGATGTGTTATTTGGTGGCAAACACATAATTGTTTTTGGAGATCTTCTGCAGCTGACACCAGTAAAAGGACAACCTGTGTTCAAAATGCTCACGCATGAAGATACCAGGAAGTGCCTAGGGAGCATTGGCAACGTCAATATATGGTTAAACTTCAATTATGCTGAACTGCATGAAAATATGCGTCAGGCGAAGGATGAAGTTTACAAGAATATTCTACAAGATGTTAGAATTGGAAAAGTGACCGAGCATGGGAAAGAAGCTTTACATGCACGATTACTGTCAAATTTATATCCAGAACAAGATGTTGTGCCTGAGAATATTTTTCAGAAAATTACTGAGAAGAAATCTGGAATATGTTTGATGCCAACTCTTGCAGAATGTGCTATCTTCAACAACAAAATGTTGCATTTAGAAAAGCAAGAGATTGTGAAACTGGAAGCTATTGACAGAGTAGAGCATATGGGATCAACAATTATTTTGTCTGAGAATTTGAAAACAAAATTGGATTCATTAGAGAAGACTATATCTAAAACTGCAGGTTTTGAAAAGACTCTGAATGTGTGCTTAAACTGCTGTATAATTTTAAGAAGGAATTTACATGTTGAAAGAGGTCTGGTAAATGGATTAATGGGTAATGTTGTTGATTTTGTGAAATACAGAAATAGAGATGGAATTGAATTTTTAAAAATTAAATTTGATGGCATTGAGGAAGTACAGCTAATTGGTCGTTGTTCTGCTAGATTTTTGCTTGTAAAAGACTTATATGTTCGCCGTAAGCAGTTTCCTGTTTGCTTGGCATATGCGGTGACAATCCATAAATCGCAAGGTTTAAGTGTAGACAGTGCATTGGTGAATATTGGCAGTTCTGTGTTCAAGGAGGGTATGGCATATGTGGCATTGTCACGAGTTAGAACTTTATCGGGATTGTACTTGATTGAGTGTGATGTCACAAACATTTGTGCGGATCTAGATTGTGTTAAGGAATACAATAGGTTAAGAAGAGAGTATGCGCCACATTTGCCTCAATATCCTTTGTTTGAGAAACGTGTGGTAGGCCGGAAACGAAGAAATGTGACCAATACTAGGGAGGTTGTAGCAAAAAGACGAAAAGTCGATGAACCTGAAATTATAAGCAGAAACAAAAAGGATTCTGTTGAAGATGTTGTTGGCTTTCAATTTGAAAACAGTTCTGGTGTCAACTGCTATGCTAATGTAGTGGTTAATGTTTTGTTTTCTCTAGAAAATGTAAAAGAAGAGATTGTGGTCAATTCTGATCAAAGATTTTGCAGTTTGTTAAATTCTGTGTTAGAGAAATGTTGCACTGATAGAACAAAAATAGAAAGTGTGTCTGAAATTCGAAATCTGTTAGACAGATGTTCAGGTCAAACACAATTCTCTCAAAATATTCGGCAAGATTGTCAGGAGTTTTTAATGTATATACTTGATGTATTGCATGCTGAAGGTGTAGATGTAGATCACCTGTTTGGGCTTTCTTATCAATGGCAGCATGACTGCGAGAACTGTAGGGTATCAAGTACTACTAGTGTAGACTCAGAAAGATTTATATATTTAACTTTGCCAGACAGTAAATCAGTCTCTTTTTATAAGCTAGTAAAAGCAGCTGATCACAACATGGAGTGTAGCCAATGTAAATCTGAAATGATGTCAACATTATTTATACAAACATATGGCCAGTATGTCATTTTAATGTTCCAACGATGTAGGCCTGATGGAACAAAATTGACAACTTTAATTAAAAAATTTGTGGCTTCACAGTTGTCAATATCAGGAAGGACTTTTGTAACTGCAGCAATTATATATCATGACGGTCCTTCAATAACATCAGGACATTACACAGCTTATTTAAAGTCTAGAAATGGCTGGTCATTCTGCAACGATTCTGTTTTAATTTTCAAAAAAAAATTGCCGTATGACCTTAAAAATTCTTACCTGGTGTTTTTAAAACCAAAATTTTAGGGAAAGAATCTCGGGATGTGCTCTGAGGAATTTCAAGAAGTTCTAATGGCTCCTACACGATTTGGCCTTGAGGATAAGTGTAGTACAGAGACATAACTTCTTACCATAACACTGGACGTCATGGAAAAATAACTGCACTTTGAATGAGTTCAGAAAAACTATTTCTTTTTATAAGCTAATTCAAGCAGCCAATCAAAACATGGAGTAGAGGGAATGTAAGTCTGCAATGCTGTCTACTGTTTTATATTGCTTTGTGATTACAAGTGATGTAGAGAATTAAATAATTGTAGTAGTCATAGAGGTAGTGTAAGTCTGCTTCATAGTAAGCAGTATCAGTGTCATAGGAAATGTAGAACATGAGTGAGCAAGAAGGGTAAGATATTAGTAGTCCAGGATTGTGAAAATGATCTTCAACATTTTAATTCTGAAAGTTGCGGAAATATAAAATGACGGGATTGGCTTACAAGAATTCCAAGAGTTATAAATGGCTCTTACATGATTTGGCCTTGTGGAAACGTGTGGTAGAGAGCGAGAAGTCATTTATTGTATGTAACATATTTTTCAAAACGATGGAGGTTTTCTTTCAGAAAGTGGCGGGCTGAAAGTAATAACAGCACAACAGAGTGTAAGGTGTTCATAGGACATCCTTCGACGTCATGGAAAGTAAGTTAACTTTAAGGAGTTCTGAATTCTGATTTGTTATGTTGTATGGGTTTTTTAAACACAATCATTTTGATTGTGTTTTTTCCCCCCGCTGTTATATGATGAATACCTTCAAGTCATTGTTTTTAGTGAAATTTGATACATACATTCTGAGAACAGCAAAAATAAACCATTTAACATGTATAATTAATTCTGTACTGTTTGCATTTATGATGTACATTTAGAACTGTGTAGGAGGCATGGACAAGGAGAGGCTTCTGTAAGTGTCAAAGTTGTTGCATACAGTGCTCACATTCTACGTAGTCTTTCATATGATAGACTACATTCCCACAATGAGATACTTAAGCAAAGGAAACACAGGTGATATGATTGTGGAATGAGCAAAAAAAATTGCACGTTTTTCAATTATATTACCTGTGTTTCCTAACATTACACATCACATTGTGTAGATGAGGTTTAGGCCTGTTCCAGGAGACAGAGGAGGTCTGACATTTGTTCAACAGTGCAGTGGACATGACTCACTTCGTTGGTAGGTCTGCACATGTATTATCTCCTCTGTATTCTTCAACAAACATAAATTTCATCTGCAACCCTGAGTAGGACTTACCTGAAACAAATCTGTGGATAGGTTACACCTTATCGGCATCTTGAAACAATCATTTAAAATGTTAGGATCAGATTTATGATGGCCGTGCGCCTCTTTTGCGCCGCTGTGGGTCAGTTTTGTGTAAAAGATGCACCATGTTGCAAGATAGGTTACAGTTCATCTCCAGCAAGATACCATCAGTTTGAAATGTATATAATTAGCACTGTGTAGGGGGCATGCAGAAGCTGAAGCTTTTGTAAGTGTCAAAGTTGTTGCATGCAGTGTGCATTTCTGGGTACTGTTTCATATGCTGGACTTCATCTGCATTATGAGATACCTAAGCAAAGGCAACACAGGTGATGTGATTGTGAAATGAGGAAAAGAAACTCCACATTTTTCAATTACATCACCTGTGTTTCCTAAGTTTACGAATGGCATTGTGCAGATGAAGTTTAGGTCTGTCCACGGACACAGAAGAGGTCTGGCCTTTGTTCAAGAGTGAAGTGGACATGGCTTACTTCATTGGTAGGCCTTCACATGTATTATCTCCTCTATACTCTTCAACAATCCTACATTTCATCTGCAACCCTGAGTAGGACTTACCTGAAACAAATCTGTGGATAGGTTACACCTTATCAGCATCTAGAAACAATTATTTAAAATGTTAAGGGCAGTTTTATGAAGGCTGTGTGCCTCTTTTGTCACTTTTGTGTAAAAGATGCACCATGTTGCAAGATAGGCCTCTGTTCATTTCCAGCAAGATACCGTCAGTTTAAAATGTATATAATTAGGACTGTGTAGGGGGTATGGAGAAGCTAAGGCTTCAGTAAATGTCAAAGTTGTTGCATGCAGTGCGTACTCTTTCATATGCTGGACTACATCTGTACAATGAGATACCTAACCAAAGGAAACACAAGTGATGTGATTGTGAAATGAGCAAAAGAAATTGCTCGTTTTTCAAATACATTACCTGTGTTTCCTAACATTACGAATCACATTGTGCAGATGAAGTTTAGGCCTGTCCAGGGAAACAGAGGAAGTCTGAACTTTATTGGTTGGCCTGCACATGTATTATCTCCTCTGTACTCTTGAACAAGTCTAAATTTGATCTGCAACCCTGAGTAGGCCTCACCTGAAACAAACGTCTGGATAGGACACACCTTATTGCCATCCTGAAACAATCATTTAAAATGTTAGGAACAGTTTTATGATGATTGTGCACCTCTTTTGCGCTGCCATTGCGTCACTTTTGTGAGACAACAGCAGTGCAAAAGATGCACCATGTTCCAAGATAGGCCTCACTTCATCTGCATCAAGATACTGTTAGTTTAAAATGTATATCTTTAGGACTGTGTAGGGGGCCTGGAGAAGCAAAAGCTTCTGTAAGTGTCAAAGTTGTTGAAAAACTGTTTGTCCTTCAATCTTTTCCCTTGTCTTTTCAAATTTTTAAATACATGTTTTAATATTTTTCAAATGTTTGTTATCTCTTTCACAGATTGAAAGTATAAAAATTACAAGTGAGTAAGTTAACGACAATTATAAGGTAAATGTTTTGTACTCTTTTCGTTACATTTCTATCACATTCACCTACTATTAGTTCCACAGCTTCATTTCTTTAACCCTCAGTTTGCTGCCTTTGCTACTTCCCTCATTCCTTTCTCTATTACCTACTTACTCTACTCCTTCCACTCCTTTTCTCAGTCCCTCTCTTCTCATAGTTCCTCACTCTTGTTCACTCACTCCGTCTCTATTACTCTTAGTGTCTTTGACTGATCACTCTTTCACTACTTGTTCATTATGCTTTTTCTGTGTAGTTGAAGCACACTAAGGGGCATATTATGAACACAGCCAATAAAATTATTGCTGTTTTTATCGGCAGAAAACTGCTGCAAAAGTGGTTTTAGTGGCAGTTTTCTGCCGCAAAAGCGGCTTAAGCGACACATTTCTGCCGATAAAAGCTGCAAAACTTTTATTGCCTATGTTGATTATATGGCCCTATGTTATTTACATTTCTTTGCTGTTTCAATTATTCTTTTTCTGTTACTTCTTCTTTTCTGCTTTCTGTTTTTTCTCTCTGTTATTCCACATGTTTTAATCTTATTTTGAACATTCACTCATATTCTCTAAGAAACTCTTCTTTGTTATTGTTCTACTCTCTTTTTTTCCTTTCACTTCCTTATCTATTTTGTTTTTCACAATTATATCCTCTTCCCTCTTTTCTTCGGTAAATAAATCTATTAAACATTATCTCTGGTTTAGACCCTATAACTGTCTTTGTTTTAACATTACTCTCTGTTTACTTCCCTTATACTTACTCTTCTTTTTTTAAATGTTTTGGTTCGCTCCCGGTTCGCGTACCGGTGAGCGAACCAGGAAGCGAACCAAAAGAAATACAGCTTGCCAGAGTGCTAAACATTCTAGCAATTTTTTTTGAAAGGGGAGGTAGTTCTGAAAAGAACTTTTTTTTAAATGTTTTTGTTGTTTTATATATATATTTTTTTTCTGAACATTTTTTGTTTTTTTTGTATTTTTTGAACAGTTTTATGTTTTTTTTGTTTTTTTGGGAGGGGAAACAACAAAAAACAGGCATTGAAAAGGGCTCAACAGGAGCAAAAAAAAAATTTACTTTCTGGGGCGTTTAGAGCACTTGTGATTTTCATAAGCTCGGTTGATTAAGGTAATACGCAATACAAACAGGTAATCTTCATATGGACAAAGTTGTCCTGAATGTTTGGCACGGTTTCCCGTGCCTCTGGTCCTGTCAAAGATACCTGTGTTGATGTCGTGGCCACAGGAGTTGGTGGGTTGTCCTGCAGGTCACGCATCTCTGCCCGGCTGTAGTTTAATGGATGCCACCTGCTCATGTGACGATGCATGGTGTAGTTGCCGAAGCTATACTTTTTTAAGGTGCCTCTAGATAAGGCCTCTTTACATATGAGGCACGTCACATATCTAGCATTAACTTTCTTCTGCCCTTCAGGGATTGAAAAAAACTGCCAAATAAAACTGGTTTTACGATGAGAAACCCGGGGCTCCTCTTGTAAAAACTGTGGTCCTTCTGTCTCCTCTTCCTCTTGTTCATCCTCTTCCTCCTCTGTGTTGCTGATGAACTGTGGAGGTGGTCCTCTCTTCCCATGAGGAGGTGGTGGTGGTGGTGGGGGTCCACCAGCTGAAGCTACCAATGAAGCCATTGCTCAAATATCAAAAAAGGTCTTCCTCTCACAAAGATGAAAGTCAGAGTGAGGAAAGAAGGAGGGGTTTTCATCATTTGGGAAAAACAATAGTTCTAAACCAATGAAAAGTGTTATTTTTAGGTCACCTGACCTAGCCTTACATCATTATGAAACCAAAAGTGAAATGAACCAATGAAAAGTTTTATTAACAAGTCACATGACCTGTTACGCTTATGTTACGCGCTGCGGAACGCGCCCCGGATCGCTTCCGGGTCGCTGCGCTTCGCGCCTCGGTTCGCGCTCCGGAGCACTTCCGGGTGCGCTAACGCGGCGCGTCATAAGACGCATTACGCAGCAACGCGATACGTCGCGCTTTCGCGACGCGCCCCGGATCGCTTCCGGGGAGCTGCGCTTCGCGTCTCAGTTCGCGTACCGGAGCACTTCCGGGTGCGCTAACGCGGCGCGTCATAAGACGCATTACGCGACAACGTGATACGTCGCGCTTCCGCGACTCGTCACAATGTTGATTTCTAACGCGGCAGTTGCGCAAACGGAACGTTTACCGGTTCGCGGACCGGGTCGCGCCATCAAATTGAGCTAACGGGAAGCTTCCCGGTTCGCGAACCGAAGCGAACAAAAAAAAATATTTAAAAAAAAATGATTAATAAACATATAAAATATATTTTTGGATTTAAAGAAGAATACATTTTACAGCTACAGATATTAGCTTTTAAAAAACCAATGAAATCCACTGAAAAAACCATAGGTTATACACCATATATAGTTAGGAATTAGCATTTACAAAACCTTGAAAATTCACTGAAAAAACCATAGGTTATAGACCATATATAGTTAGGTATTAGCATTTAAAAAACCTTATTGTCATCAGTGATGTCATCAGTGATGTCATTTGAGATGTCATCAGTGATGTCATCAGTGATGTCACTGACCATGTCATGAATGATGTAATATGTGACATGATCAGCAGTGGATTGCGGGTGCGCGATATATAGTTAGTACAACTAACTATATTTGGAATTTCAATGGTTTTGTGTGAGTAAAATAAGGTTTTTTAAATGCTAATTCCTAACTATATATGGTCTATAACCTATGGTTTTTTCAGTGAATTTTCAAGGTTTTGTAAATGCTAATTCCTAACTATATATGGTCTATAACCTATGGTTTTTTCAGTGAATATATATATATATATATATATATATATATATTACACACCAGCAACTCCACAAAACGCCACTTCCAACCTCCCACGATCGGCGAAGCAAGAAGGGAGAGACGGACCACAGGATCTGGCTTCGGGTTAAACTTTAATGTGCCATATATATATATATATATAAATATTCACTAAAAAAATCAAAGGTTACAGGGACGTTATAGGTAGGCTCAGGTTTCACTCGTACAAAATTTGTGAAATTAGGCAGTTATAGTTAGCTGAGCTAACTATAACTTGCGCCCCAACACTGTACTGCTTTTGAGCTCAAATATTACATCACTCATGACATGGTCAGTGACATCACTAATGACATAAATGATGACATCGCAAATGACATCACTGATGACATCGTTTAGTGAATGTGAGTGTTTTTAAAAGGTTTATGAGTGTAAAATATATATATCAAGGTATATTGGTGAATCAGTGGATAAATGAGTGCCTCAATGGAAGATTAGGTAGGGGGCTTGACTGACTGTATAAGTGTGTGATTAGGTGTCTCAAAGAACGTATGGGCGAGTGACTGGTTGTGTAAATGTCTGTATCATTCTGTCAGTTGGTGTCTAAGTGACTGTATGGGTGTGTGAGTGAGTACGTGACTGGCTGCATGGGTGAGTGATGGGTTGTCTGAGTATCTGCATAGTTGGTGGAGTGTCTGTGTGGGTGGGTGAGGGGTTGTGTGACTGTCTCTATGGATGAGCCAGTTTTGTGTATGTGTTAGTGAGGGCATGTGTGAGGGCTGCATTGGTGAATGGCTGTGTGGTTGAGTTAGTGAATGTGTCAGTGGTATATGGGTGAGTAACTGGGTATATGAAAGTGTGTATAAGTGAGTGATGGGTTATGTGAGAGACTGTATGGGTGAGTGAATGTGAGAATAAATGCATGGGTATGTGTGTTTGTGTCAGTAACTGTATAGATGAGTGAGTACATGTTAATATCGGTATGAGTCAGTAAGTGGATGTGTGTGTATCTGTATGGGTAAGTGGCCATGTGATTGACTGTATAGGTGAGTTACTAGGTATGTGAGTAGCTCTATGGGTGACTGACTCAGTGTGAGTGGTCATAAGGGTGTATGAGTAGATATGTCAGTAGCTGTATTAGTGAGTGAGTGGGTATATGAGTGGCTGTATGGGTGTGTGAGTGGATGTGTGTGTAGATCTATGATTCAGTGAGTGGGTGTGCAAGTCCTGGCATGGGTCTGAGAATGGTTCTGTGTGAGTAGGCGTATGAAGGTTCTACGGGGTGTGTGTGGATGTATCAGTGATTCAGTGGATGATGTCATGAGTGACTGCTGAATTGCACTGATTTTGTATGAATGAAACCTGAGCCTTACTATATCATCCCTGTATTCTTATGTTTTTTCAGTGAACTTCTACGTTTTTTTAAAATTTCATTTCCTAACTATAACCTCTCTGTAAACTTAGTTTTTTTCAGTGAATTTCTAAGGTTGTTCAAATTGTTTTTCTTTTTTTCCTAACAATAACGTCCATGTAACCGTTGTTTTTTTAAGTGAATTTCTATGTTTTTTTAATGAGTAGTCAGATTTGCCGAGTGGTGGAGAAAGGGGCGGGGTCTCCGACCACCTCTCAGGAATCCTGCTATGTTAGACTTACTGGAGGTAGCAGGAGGGCTTCTGGGCTCCCAAGAATCCTCAGCATCCAAGAAGACTATATCCCTAACCAGCAATGCACCAGGAGGTATGTTTGCTGAGTGGTGGAGAAAGGGGACATGGCCTCGGAACACCTCTCAGAAATCCTCATGTGTTGGACTTACTGCAGGTAACAGGAGGGCTTGTTGGCCCTCAAGGACACTCTAGAGCTAAGGAGACGTCATCCCCCAAACAGCGGTGTGCCAGGAGGTACCTTTGTAGAGTGGTGGAGAAAGGGGGCATGGCCTCCTAAGTCCTCTCGGCAATCACACTCTGTGGGACTTTACTGCATGTAACAGGAGGGCTAGTTGGCTACAAAGTTCCTTTGGAGCTAAGAAGACTTCATTCCCTTACCAGAGGTGCACCAGGAGGTGCATTTGCAGAGTGGTGAAGAAAGGGGGCATGGCCTCCAAAGACCTCTATTCAATCCTGCTGTGTGGGACTTACTGGAAGTAACAGGAGAGTTTGTTGGCCCCCAAGGACCCTTTGAAGCCAAGTAGATTTAATCCCCCAACCAGTTGTGCGCCAAGAAGCCCATTTGCAGAGTGGTGGTGAAAGGGAGTGGGGCCTCCGGTGACTTGCTGGACCAATTTCTTATTTTTTATTCATTTGGGGAGGGCGCCCGTGGGCCCCTTCCCTGGACCAATTTAGGCCCAGGGACCCCATCTATAAGGGCCAGGCCTTTTTTAATGGGGGGGTGGGGCTGTTCTACATTGCTTCTGTGTTGATTTCAGGCCCAGGGACCCCATCCTGCGTGGCACAGCCTTTTATTTTTTATTGTTTTAGGGAGGAGGCTGCACACACCAATTTTAGCTCCAGGGACCCCATCCCCTGAGGCCTGGACTTTCTGAAATTGTGGAGAAGGACCTGGGGACCCCATCCCCCCGGGCCCGATATCTATTGTGGGTGTCAGAGCACCAACCCACCCCTGTTGGGGGCCACAGGGGAGCCTCAAGGCCCCCACAGTCCATGCCAGCTCCCCACCTCAAGCAGGAGTCCGCATTGCTTTTACACAGAGAGAGCTGCTAAACATGCAGCTCCCTCTGTGTAAACGCAAATGCTCTGCTTCTAGCAAGCACAAGCATTTTGTATGCTCTCGCTTGCTAGAAGTGGAACATAGTTTGCTATGGCTTGGCGGGAGTGGTAAAGCTCCTGCCAAGCCATAGCAAACGGCTAGATCCCTGGGATGGGCACCACGGGACATAGCAGGAACTGGCCCTGGTGGGTGGCGGTCCCCAGTGCCATCTAAGGCTCCAATAGGGGGGCCGCACTGCCCCCTCCTTTCTTGAATTTTACCCCAGGGAGGAGGTGGTCCCCTTTGCTGCAAGGGGCGTCTGCATGGCCCCACCGCATTCTTCCCAGGTAAAGCCCCAGGGAGGTGGCAGTCCCCTAGGCTGGGGGGTCCAAGAGGCCCCCATTAGAAACAAAATAAGCCCCAGGGTGTTGTTGGTCCTCGGGGCAGCAAGGGAGGAAGTACAGGCCTGTCCCCTGAGCATTAGTAAGCTCCAGGAGGGGGGAGCACAGCCCCCTCTGTTCTTGAATGTTACCCCGGGGAGGAGGTGGTCCTCTTTGCCGCAAGGGGTGTCTGCATAGCCCCACCGCATTCTTCCTAGTTAAAGCCCCAGGGAGGTGGCGGTCCCCTGGGCTGGGGGTTCCAAGAGGCCCCCCAATATAGAAGAAATAAGTCCCAGGGTTTTGGTGGTCTTCGGGCAGCAAGAGAGGCAGTACGGGCCTGTCCCCTGGGCATTAGTAAGCCCTAGGAGGGGGCGTGCACCCCTTCTAAACTATGCAAGTACCCCCGGGACCTGACCCACTCGGGGACCAATTATTAACGAAAACGATGGAGTCTGTGATTTTTTTTTTTTTAATTTTCAGGAGGAGCTGCGGATCCAGTATGACTCCCACCAAACATTTAAAAAACATAATGCTTTTTTGGCCCTGTTGGGTCCCTGTGAGAACCCCCAAGAGGCCTAGGGGGTCAGGGTGTTTCTACTCTGCCCCCTTTTCTTTTTGTTTATGTTATTTGTGCGACTCAGTTCAAGCTGAGTCAAAAGATGGCTGCCAACATTTCCTGGTTTTAAGTGTTGGCAGCCAATCAGATCTCAGCATGAGATTGGGAAGGGTCGAGGATCCTCCATGTCCCTATATAAACAATTGGAAATATCTTTAAATTACTCCACAGCTACTGAACCGATTTACACCAATTAACAAAAAGGGTGCTTTCTGATCCAACAGCTAGCTTTTAACAAATGTTGTGTTTTCGTTCAGCAGCTCGAGCTGTAACTGTGTCTAAAGTTCCTATGAAATTAACATGCGGAAAGTGTGTTTTTGGATCTCCTTTTTCTCAACTCCCGCTTGACGGATCATGCATACATTTTCAAGACAACAGTTGAAGTGAGTGGCAATATGATAATTCAGCAAGGATTCGTCAAACGGCGCCAAAGATCTTGGCAAATGAATAAACACTCTTCCGATGGAAACCACATCCTAACTATAACTACTTACTGGCAATTGCCAGTAGGTAATTTATATATATATATATATATATATATATATATATATATATATATGTATATATATATATATATATATATATATATATATTTTTTTTTTTTTTCTTTTTTTCACACAACAAAGTTTTTCTTTCAGGAAATCTGAAATAACTCCAAAGTGGCACCACACAGGACGAGTCCAATAATGATTTTGTGTCTCAAAAACACAACAGTGCGATTGGCGAAGCCTTTGTCAAGTATGTGACCTGTGCCCAAATTCCCACAGAAATAAGGGTCATAGTTGATAGACAGTGAGAAAACACTATCCACTATACACGCCAGGATAAAGACACAAATGCATCAATGTCAATACATTTCATCTTTTTCGTTAAAAATTTACTATTGCAATTTCTATTGTACGTGTAATACAAATCACAATTTATAAAACGTTTTTAGAAAAATGCATCCTGAAACCACACGAAAAGTGACATTCTCCTTTCAGCACATTGTGTCCACTTGAACATTAAGAGACAATTAATGAAAAATAAAACCACATGGCACATGTAGGATCGCACGATGGAGCAGCCTATAATATGTGTGAATCAAGCATAATAAACACAATAATTAATTAGACAGTAATGTACTAAATCAGAAATTACAAAACGTGAATGGCAACTCATCGGGTAATGTACCCCGTACACAAAATTTGATCAAGGAGTTATTAGACAAAAATTCATAAATAACAACCCCAAGTGTGTGTGGATACACCTGTATATATTACCAATAATGTTGTATACATTGTGGATTGCTGGGTAATGTACCCAAATGCGCATCAGATTGAATCAAACAGTTACATACATGATTCATAAATGACAGGTAATGTACCTATACAATAACCCTGCATGATAAACAAGTCACTTAAGACTTAAGACTATTATCCTGGCGAATGCAGAAAAAAGGAAAAAAGGAGGAGAAGACGGAGGGAAGGGAAGGGTAAGGGAAAAAAAGGAGGGAGAAGTTAAGAAGAACAGGAGGAGGTGGTCGAGATAAGGGTGGGAAAAGCAGGAAAACAGGGGTGAAAAAAGAAAGAAAGGAGAGAAATGGAAGCGGGTTGCCTCTCATTGTCTATATCACATATAGCAGGGGAAAGGTCTACTTCTGTTTGTGTAAGAATCTATATCAATCCATACTAAAAGGGGTGAATACGAATTAAAGAGAAATTTATATAAGGGGAACACGGGGTCAAAAACACTGTGTTAAGTGGATATTAAAACCGTATTGCATCATAGGTTTAGAAATTCCTTCACTAAACCTAGTGAGGAACAAGAGGACAGAAATCTATACAATTGTTCAAATATACAGCAAATTGGGGACGCTTACACCCAATTCACAATAAAGACCCAGATATACCCCTAACTTAAAAAGTGACTACGTTAAAAACAGACAAGCTGATCAACATATCCGGAGACTCGGAGGAGTGGTGAATCCTATCCATTTCACTTATAGCCTATATGCGTGGCCAATTCCTCCACAAAATTCATTCCATTAGGAATTTGTGTGTCAAGCTCTAGGATGTATTTGGATTCGGTGACTCATAGCAGTTTCTCACGGTCCCCACCTCTGCGATGTGGTGGTATCCTATCAATCCCATAAAATTTGAGTAGATTAGCATTACTTTGATGCTTGTCCTGGAAATGGCTTGCAACAGGATAGTTGCAGTCGACATTGGTTACAGCCCACATGTGCTGTAGCACCCGGGTTTTTAACTGTAACATGGTGCTGCCCACATAGTTTTAACCCACATGGGCATTCCAGAACACAGATACAAGGATCACTGGTACATGTTATGAATTTGTTGATTTCTTTTTTCTTTTTCTTGTTCCTACCTACAAGAAAACTGTCTTGATTTTCACTGTATCTACAGGCCTTACAGAAATTACATTTCCTGAAGCCCTTAGCTGTTCCTAACCATGTGGTGGTTGTGGAAGTTTGTTGATAACTGTGAACCAACAGATCCTTTAAGGATTTAGATTTTCTATGTTATCGATGGTGCTTTACCCATGTCAGGACCAATTATAGGATTCATTTCCAACAGACCCCAATGTTTTCTCATAGTGTTTTTAACAAATTTGCTCTTACATTATGGCTGGTGATCAACCTTGGTACCCCCCCTGCCCCCCGTTGTGGGTTACTTTCTTGCTGGAAGAGAAAAGTGCCTGATTTTATGTGATGCCCTTGGCTTTCTCATCTGATGCCGCAATTGTCTTATATTTGTAGCCCCTGTCTCTGAATCTTTTTGTCATGGTGTTCTGTTCTGTGACAAACTTATCTTCTGTACTGCAATGAACTCACCAAAGGGTATACTGTTTTACAAAGGAGTAGGGTGACTGCTGTTGGCGTGGAGTAGGGTATTACCAGCCTATATTTAAAAAACCAGTGGTTACTGGGTCATTATAGTTAGGCTCAGGTGTCACTTGTGCAAAACTCGTGAATTTCAGCTGTTATAGTTAGTGAGCTAACTATAACTTGCACCCTCGCAATACGAAATGCAGTGCTTATGACCTCACATATTACTCACTCATGGCATGGTCAGTGACATCACTGATGATACCTCAAATGACATCACTGATGATATCATCCAGTGATATGAGTGTTTTTAAAATGTTTATGATATATACCATGGTGTATTGGTGATTCAGTGGCTATATGAGTGCCTGTTTGCATGATTCACTTGGATGTGTGACTGACTGTATAAGTGCATGATCAGGTGTCTCAGTGAATGTATTGGTGAGTGACTGGTTGTGTGAATGTCTGCATCAGTCTGTCTGTTGGTGTCTAAGTAGCTGTTTGGGTACGTGAGTTTCTTTATGAGAGAGTGATTGGTTGTCTAAGTACCTGTATGGTTGTCTGAATGTTTGTGTGGGTGGGTGTGTGACTGCCTGTATAGATGAGGTAGTGGATGAGTCAGTGGCAGCATGGGTTAGTGAGTGCATGTGTGAGAGGCTCTATGGGGGAGTGAGTGTGTGTATAGCTGTGTCGGTGAGAGAGTGACTCTCAGTGGTATATGGGTAACTGGGTATGTGAAAGTCAGTATATATGAGTGATGGGGTATGTGAGTAAGTAAATGTGAGTGGCTATATGGGTGATGTTGTGCTTGTGTCAGTGACTGTATAGGTGAGTGAGTACATGTTAGTGTCTGTATGAGTAAGTGAGTGAGTATGTGTGTAAGTGTATGGGTGAGAAAGTGGCTGTGTGATTGACTGTATGGGTGAGTGAGCAGGTGTGTGAGTAGCTCTATGAGTGACTGAATCAGTGTGTGAGTGGCTGTATGGCTTTATGAATGGGTATCTCAGTGGCTGTATTAGTGACTGAGTTGGTGTATGAGTGGCTGAATTGGTGAATGAGTGGTTGTGTGTGTTAACCAAGAATCAGTGAGTGGCTGTGTATGTACTGGTATGGGTGTGTGAATGTGTTTGAAAATGGAAGTGTGGAAGTTGGGGTGGGTGTATGAAAGGTTATATGATGGTGTGAGTTGGTGAGTCAGAGATTCTGTGGATGATGCCATCATCATGTTATTCTTTTTAAAATGATGTATGTGCCCAGAGGAGGGGGTGGTCCCTGGGGCAGTGAGGGAGCTGCGCGGCTTTCCCTCATATTATTACTGCCTGGGAAGGTGATAGTCCTGTGGATGCGGGAGAGGCTGTGTGGCCTCCCCCGCATTACTTTAAAATAAATGTGTGTGCCCTGGGGAGGTGTCGGTCCCCAGGGCAGCGAGTTATTTCCATTTACTAAGGTGGCACTCCCTGGGGTTGGGGCTGAGTGGGCCCTCCATAATTGTATTGTTCAGTGCCGCAGGGAGGTGGCGATCCCCAGGACTTTTTCTAAAGCTTTGAGGGGGCCCCATGAGCCGGCTCCTTCATTATAAACCATCATTTGCCACAGATCTGCAAGTCCACCCATGAGGGTTTCCAGTGGCATATCTGGGAGGGGGGCAGGTTATTTCTACCCTGCCAACTTTTCATTATTTTTTACTTTTTTGTGGGACTTGGCTTCACTCCAAATCCCAAGATGGCCGCCAACACTTTCTAGTTGAAGTGTTAGCAGCCAATCAAATTTTAGTATGATCCTCGAGTCCACTGCAAGGATTCACATCCCCAGTTATCTATATTTTTTTTAATTTTAATATCCCTGAAACTGCTGAACGGATTTACACTAAATCACAATCAGCATGCGTTCTGGACCAACATCTAGATTTCTGCAAAATTTGGTGTAATTCTGTTCCGGGGTTCGGGCTATAATTGTGTTCCAAAAATGAAAAAGCCCCATGGACATAACAGATTAGTATAGTATGACTCAGTGAAACTTCATATCTTCATAATTGGTCTAATATGTTCATGTACAGCTATACTATATTCAGGTTTAGAGGTCTGCATTGCCTTCTGTGCTTTTGACTAGCCTTGTAAACCCTTACAAAATAAGCATCCATGGTCAGCCCTCTGTACCTAAAGATAATCATCATGTGAATGATCAACAGACTGCATGCCAACTCAACAGGCTCCCAAGAGTTTTCCCCTCCATAGGTCTTTAGCTAGTCCTCCCATTCAGTAATAATTGAAAATGTCATCAGTTGGTAGAGGATTCTACTTTGTCGCAATAGGGGAGGACTCCGACAATTTAAAGAAGGGAGCCATTCAGGGGGGGTGGCATGTGGTCTTCAGGTGTCAGGCACTTTAAAGGGTAAAGCAGGCAATGTACTATGATTGGGTGTCTAATTGCATATGACAATCAATGGCACTGCTGTCCAAGCAACATGCTGAGTTCTCCCCGTATACCATAGTGTCTACTCATTCTCCTTGACTCTCCTCCTCCTTCTCCGAGAGTACTGACTTGCTAACTCCACAATAGGTACTTGCCTCTGACTTCTATTAGACAGCTTATATTGTAATGAAGAACGCTAGGGGCCTATCCATCAACCAACAAACTAGAACTGTGCATCGCTAATGGAGACATCCAAGACAATGCATGCCCACAAACAGCTGTTCAATTCAGTAAAATAATTGCTAAATGTCCCTTCCAAATGCACTCTACACCACGACCACCTCCCATAAGCTAGTCACAATTGTACAAATACAATTATTTATCCACCATCATTAAGTCCCTGTTCCTAGCAAGGTATTTTCTTTGCCCCATGTTGGCCCTCTATTGTTTCATCTGACTAAGCATAATTCACAGGGACTTCACCTTTTTTATTTTCATCTTGGTTAAGGCAGTATGATGTTTTCCTGAGGCTGGGTGCGATTTCTTATGCATGAGAGCTAGATGAGTGGATTGTCTTCCTCTGTTACTAGTCCTGCTTAATACAGAACCCTGGGAACGTATTTGGGTACCGGTGGAGCTTATTTCTATACTGTGTTTTTAACCTCTTTAATATTCACAGTCACCCTCAGACTTGTTATGGTACTTGGATGAGTCCATTGCTCTAGATGTTTATTTTATATTTCAGGTGATTTATGACACTTGAGAGCCCAGAAACATTTAAGCAAGATGTAAAGATTTAGTTATTTCTAAACAGGTAAAATGGAGGTAAGAATGGTGTAGCAAATAAGTTACACCTGTTTAGTCCATCAAGTTTTTTCGCAATTGGCTACCCATTCTTTTTACTTTTACTATGAGTGAGTTTCACTACCTGAGTCTCGCTTATGGTAAATGTATAGTAATTGAACTGAGCATGCTAACCACCAGCATCTGCATTTAAGATAAGGCCACTGCTGCACAGCTAGGGTGGGAGGCGCTAGGTTGGGTACACTCAAACACAGGCTACTATTGTGCATAGCATAGGTAGCCTGTCACAGAACAGGCACTGCTAGGAACTCTGCTGACCTGAGGAAGGCCTTATAATATGAGTAGGCATTCATAGAGAGATCCGTTGGGCTTGCTGGAAAATCTGTAGTGATTTAATTGTACTATACATATATGCGAAACCTGCATGGGAAAGTACAGTTTTGCTCCCCACAGACTCTTTTGGTGCTGGGGCACCCCATCCCCCAGGGCCTATCACAAATTAGGATCCACAGGGGACTCCATTCCCCCAGCACAGAGAAGCCAGAAGAGTGGGGAGGGCCAAGAGACACCTAGCTACACCACCGCCAGCTTGCGGTCCTTGCGGGCTGGAAGGAGATGACTATCAGCTTTTTTGCCATCTGCAGGCGGACATCATGTGCGGAAGAGCAAAAAAAAGATGTTCTCCTGCACATGGGAGCAGAAATCAAGATGCCGGCTCAAACGTGCTGGAGTACAGGGAGCTTGGCGTGCTGGCAGGCCTTCCCTGCAGCCCCCAACAAAGGATGAGACTGAGCCATGAAAAATATGATAAAAACAAAAGAAACCAGTGGCACGAGGCCGCATCAACTAAAGGAAAGAGTGGAGTGAACTTCTTATTCCTCATGCATTTCCACAGGCCTGGTTCACTCCATAATGCCTCCTCAATGCTATGTTACCTACATGTCTGCTTGTGGTGGCCCTAAGGAAGGTCAGGGGCACCACCACTGTTTTCACTGCAGTCCCAGAAGTGACCCTGAATTGTCATCCTAAGTTTCAGGGCATAGTAAATTCGGGACTCCAGGTAAGGTTCTATGTTTTCAAGCACTCCTAGATCTGGAGCCTTTGCTCTTAGGCCTGGAGTGCAGGGAACCCTAGTGCTTGGTCCTATGGCTACATTAAGTGACCTCTAAAAAGTTAAGAAAGACTCTTGACACATGTTGTCTATGAATTTAAACACTTTATAAATATGCTGGTAATGGACAATGTCGTGTTTACACTTATTATGAGTGGATTTGAAGGTGGGTATTAACACCTTAACCGCAGCGGCAATTCCGCTGCGGTGCAGGGCGTTCCATTGAGTGGGCGGGGCCATGTTGGCCATTGGACATGCGCAGCACTATTGAGGTAGTACTCGCGACAGCCGTTGGCCGATGAGTGCAAAGAAAGGGTTAACTCCATTGCTTTTATTGGTGATACAATAGTGAATTCTAACATGTGGTTATTGTTTCTAATGTGATGACAAAACCAGTAGACCCATTTTATATATACTGACAGGCAGCCCTTATTATGCATTAACTTAACAAAGTATCACATGTGGTTATTAATATTAATGTTTGATCTCTTGAAAAAGCCAGTAGGCCTGCATTTTTTTAGTGTATTGTGACTATGGGTTTTCGGGCCTACTTGAAGTGTAATGTGACATGAAAGTTTCACCAAAGGTATTTCCATCTACATGATCTATATATTTGTAATTTAATGCATAGTACTTAGCATTGAGTGTGTAATAACAGTCATTTTCCTGTTTAAAAGAAAAAGGACCTACTGGACACTAATTTATCAAGTGGTTGCATGACAGCGAATCAAGATTACTAGCCCACACCACCTTCCTTGTGTAGGCCTTGGACAGCTCTGCCTTGCTACTATGAGAAAGTCAAGCGTTATAATTGGGTACTTGGTTCCCAATAATGAGATAATTGCAGACCTATTACTTGTGAACGACTCACTTGTTTTACAACTAATATCCCAATTTCTTACATATTGCTTACCTCGATATAATGGTGTTTATACCCTCGGAATTAAGTGACTTTGCATTACAATGGACCATAATATTGATATAAGGGTAGAAGACTGAACCACTCAAGTACAAATATTTGAACACGTAGTAGATACATATTGGATGATTTACTTTTCTAATTATGTTAGTGGACCTGCTATATAGACAAGGACCGTGCTACTGTTTGTAAGCATAACTGAGAGAAGTGGTATTGCTGGAGTTTTGATTGGTTGAATTGACAATATATTACTTCTAGGGTGGGATTTTGGTTTTTTTACTTTATTCTTTTAACATAATCTGTTGTTTGAATTTGCTTAACACTAGAGGAAAAGAAATCACGCTGTAATATCCTATCATTCCCAATGTGATGCATTTCTACCATCTTTAGAATGTTAATAAATGCAGCAGTCAGAATGTTAGTACTCTGACTGGAGAGTGACAGTTTGGATGGGCTGAGCACTTGGATAGGAGCTCCTGGTGAGGTCTCCCTATGGTCTCCACTATATCTCAACTAGGTCTCCCCTAAGTCCCTTAAGTCTCCTATTGAGCTTGTACCTGACTTAATTTATCTGCTCAATAAAACTACATGAAAACTACCTTCAAGCGTGGACCTATTTACTACATTAATTTGGCGACGATCCTAATTACGAACCTGCCTACCTTTTTGTCAACTCACCTCTACAAGACCTACAAGCAAGTTTCTACAAGCAAGTTACAAGCAAGTTACAAGAACAAGTTATCCTGAAATTCGCTCAAGACACCCCAACTGGCACCGAGACCTCACCAGTGACCCGACATCGATCGCCCACAGCAGCCTGCCAGTTGTACAAGTGTCTGGTGAGTCACTTCTCTGACTATAGTACATTTCTCTACAAGCTACAACCACTAAATTACCTTATATTTACAAGCCTTGTCTCATCTTGTACTGCGTCAAGCCTCTACACGACCTCTAGCAACAATTGGGCTGATCGCAATTTGTCTGACTGTTTTAAAAATACAAGGATTTAGACATAGCTTGTCATTCGGCCTTTGTGTGCTATTTCTCTGCCTCGTTATTCATGCTTCTATTATCACAGGCAGTTTCATTACCATGAGCACAGCGTCACTGCCATCTACTGGAAGTTTTTTTAATAGCAGCAAAATAAATTGTGGAAACTTACACGCAAATATTTTGTTTTGTTTTCGGCCCTAACACGTATGGTACTGATTTAGAAATAAATTGACAGTGAGTTTTGGGGTACCTGCTAGCGCATTCGGGAAAGCACTGTGGAAATAAATTAACAGTGAGTTTTGAAGTACCTTCTAGAGCATTCAGGAAGGCGCAGTGCTATTACAGCTGAGTTAAGACTCTGAATGGTCTCAATTTCCAACATCACTCGTGGCTTGTTTGCTGACCTTCATGAACGTCCGTTAAACGACGGTTGATCACAAGCGATCTTCCCTCCTTCCCTCCTGCCGTCCATTTAATGACGTATGTAGAATGCTTCAGGGAATTAGCGATACCAGATTCTTCTCAAGTCCTGACGCTTGTGACGCCGACCCTTGAAGACGTTCTTCACGCTTCTCACGCCACTACTAACAACGTGACAGCCATTTTGTGTATGTTTGGATTGTCATAGCAACGGCATGCTCGTGATGTTTGCAATCAACGCGTGAATCAGGGAACATTTGCTTTTCTTACGGTGATGTACACACCAGTGTATATTTGGATGTCTGAATTTACTTCAAAAATACTAGATGTGGAAATTCACTTGGGTGATTCAAAGAACGGTAGAGTGGAGGAATCTTCACTCATGGTAACTATTACTTTACACTCAGCTGACCAGGGACCATGTCGACATCTGTATGCTCATCTGCGTCGACGAAGAACAGTATACACAAAATTTCGGGTGAGACAGTTCGCTCACCGGCGTGCTCTTAAAATAAATATTTATAGTGTACAATAAACTCAGTGCAAAACTTAAGTATTTATAATACATTAAATTGTTATATAGTATAAAGTAAGTACCCATAATAAGTAATATACCTTTTCACAGCATTATATTTATTATCCAATATCATTTAAAATGGTAGTGTCTCTTTAGCTATGTTCTTTACCATTTAGCAATGTTCTTTACCATTAACTGCCTTTTTGTGTGGTGTTTAGATGAAATGTCACATTTTAATGTCATTTGGGGACAGTTTAAAAGTGTTTTGGAGCTGGTCTCCTTACCCTAGTTCATCTTTAGTGTTGAGTGATGCGCACACTCTTTCACTAGTCACACCTTTTGTATTCCTCATATGAGTAGTCTGTACTTTTCACATCGTGACTTTTGTTCCCTTGGGCAGTTTTTTTGTTTTACAATGATTTGGATCTTGTTGCACCAGTGACTTGGTTTTCAGTATTGCTTGACAGTTTTGGTTAAACAGACACTCTCTGTGGTACGTAGGGTTTTAATCCCTTTAGTTTTTTTGTTGTGCACATCAGTAGTCCATACACAGTTTCCACTGCATTTAGTTTGTCTGTAGTTTATATAGGGTTATTTTCCTTTTAGTTTATCTGAGTACATCTTGTGTTTATACGCAGATTCCTTCATAATTTTGTTTATCTGTGTTTTGTTAAGGATCATTGTCCTTTTAGTTTCTATCAACACCGCATTGGTATTCTTAGGTGCCAATTTCGTTTACTTACAAGGAATTATGCTTGGGATACTGTCCCTTGACATTATCGTTATGGGTTCCTATCCATACTGTATCTTTTCAATCCACTTTGAGAAAATTTATTGAAAAGTTTAAAGTTTTTTTTTCATTTTACTTCTCCTGTTTTAAGTTTTCTCAAATCTGCTGGTTGTCCAGCTTTATTTTGTGCACATTTGCAACGCCTATAAGTTCTTTTCTTAGTCTGGTGCACTGTGCAAATGAGATTTTGTATTAATGTCATATTTAGCTTGAGTTTAGTTCTATTTAGGTGCTCCCATGCACTTATTGCTAAATATGTTGTGTTTTATCGTATTTTGAAAATTTTCTTGCACTATTACCTTTGCATTACTAATGTGTATTTTGTTTTAGGTTAATGGTGTTTAGATGAGGTTTATTCTTTGTTACTCATCTTCTTTTCTACTTATTCTTCTTTTCTACTTTTCTGAATCCTATAATTTCTAATATTTTCAATCTCCATTCATTCCTATTCTGGCCAGTAAGTGTGCATGGAGTTGCTTTTCATATTTAATCTATTCTTTTCTTTTCTGCTGTTTAAGAAAGGAGGATGGTTTGTATAATTCATTCCATTCTTTGGTTTCTAGCTTTAATTCCATTCTTCTATTACTATTTCTCTAATTCTTTCTTTCTTGTGCTCACTTTTCTTGACTTCATTTCTCTGTTTCTGAAATGATGTTTTTAACTTTTAAATTTTATATAAGAAAGGGGGATATGTAATATCCTATCATTCCCAATGTGATGCATTTCTACCATCTTTAGAATGTTAATAAATGCAGCAGTCAGAATGTTAGTACTCTGACTGGAGAGTGACAGTTTGGATGGGCTGAGCACCTGGATAGGAGCTCCTGGTGAGGTCTCCCTATGGTCTCCACTATATCTCAACTAGGTCTCCCCTAAGTCCCTTAAGTCTCCTATTGAGCTTGTACCTGACTTAATTTATCTGCTCAATAAAACTACATGAAAACTACCTTCAAGCGTGGACCTATTTACTACACACGCCTTTACAGAAAGCATTTGAGTGACATAATGCATTGTCTTACGAAAACATGGGTCATTCAGCAAGCCTCTTTTTATCTTTAATACATACCATTACAAGGATTTATTTCATGTCGGCTTTGAGCATGGAGCAAAAAGGTTTCTTCGGAATATGGTAAATGAAAGTTTTTGCTAATTAAGGTACACTTTTTGTTTACAATGTGGAGCACAAAATATGTGGAGCAAACTTTAAAGAAAAATAAAATTCTAAAGAGGAAATATATGTGTTCAGGAAAATATAAGCAAGTCAAATCGCAATGAAGAGTATATGTATGTTTTTTAATTTATTTTGTTCATCCATCTACGCATTTGTGTAGCTGCCAAGTGGCATACGGCATGTGTCACACATTAATACATCTCTGCTTTTGTAGCTAAACGAGCCTTTACTATTGATTTTAAGTATATGACTGCAGGAAAAATTGGCTAAAACAAAATCATGACGAGCTGAAGGGTTTGAATACGACATGGTGCACATCAACATGTTCTATGTGTTCTACATCACCATGCGCACCCATTGTGCATTGCACAGCGACTCTTGTTGCACATGATCCTGTGCTCACATAATGCCCATGACCCAGTTACATCAGCCAATGATCCCCTCGCAAATAACACCATTTGATCATCTCATACACAACAAGTAGTGCCCCCAAGGTACACTTGACTTGTGCACCTTGATGCACTTTATCTTGTTCTCCTTACTGCTCATCACTTGTGTTCTGCTGACGTGCACCCCTGTGCTCAGTGCTGCACAGGGTTATTTAAGACTTCTGGTCTATGTGTATTGGTGCCTGTATCTTTTCAGGTCTATGTGAATTGCTCTCTGTATTTTGTTGGAAGTTGGAAAAATGTCCTGAACGTGTGCTGGTTTTGTGCTTTTGAGCATGTTGCATGTGCGCATGTGCACTCGTAGGCTTTATGACCCAAAATGCAGCATTTTTACAAAAGCCATACCCATTGGCTTTGTCAATAATTTTTTTAATTCCATATTGCTTTCTCTGCCCAGCCCATTTGTGCGCGCTCAGTATTTTCTGATAAAAATGATGAACACTGTGGCAAGAATGTGTTTTTACAAAGAGCTGGTAGATACAGTAGACTTTGCGAATGTTCCCTGTGTGACACTGCTGTTCTTGTTCTAATACGTCCTTGGGCATATAATCAAACTTGTATTGACCATGACCAAGCATTGCCGAAGCCCGTAGGGTCTGACAGTTTTTTGTTTAGTGACACTGTATCTGTTAATCTGAGCTGTTCAAGAAAGAAAATCCAATAAACAAAGAACCATCTGTAAATCTAAGAAGAGTGTTTCGAAAAGGGCTCGGAATATGAGGTTTCTGTTGCAAATAGTGCACTTGAAAGGAATACACAGCATCATATATACTTTTCACTAAGCACCTGCATTTTGTTGCATCTTTAAGGAAGTGCACGTCTTTACTTTGCAACCAAGTTGTGACTCCAACACATTTTTATTATGGCAGCAAGGTAAAGAAATTATTCTGCAATGCTGACTAGTGAATAAATAGTACAGTGTCTTAATCACAGGCAATGGCCACCAAACAGCAAGCGCTTCCCAAACAACAATGCCAAAAACCAGTAATGAACATGTTGTCATGTGAACAAAGTAAATACATTAAAGGACACACACTGGCTTTGTTTCAAGATACAGTCGGCTGTTCATCTACAGTCTAACAGAAAGATTTCTCGATGCCTCGTCAGCAAATAATGAAGGGAACAAAATGGGACTGTGTAACCATCTGCGATATGCCATGGACAGCCCATCTAACAAATTGCAAAGTATAAAAAACACATGAAAGAAAGCCAATAGGTAAAGCATGCTGACCGAAACCCCACTCCATCTCTACGCTTCTTATTGCACTTATTTGAAGACCTGAGAACATGAAGTCATCCAGAAAAAAGTTGTCTGTTGCCAAACATAAAAAGAGAATTGACCACTTCAAGATGGCTGTCGTCAGGGGGGGTGGGGTTGTCAGGCTTTCAAGTGGGTGTCGCTTTGGGACTTTTCGTCGCCTCCACCACAGTCAGCGATAGATTGACACGTTTTCTGCTTTCTAACAAGTAAAACTCACTCCCCCACCACCCCCACACTTGCATACTGTTCTGCAGAATATTTTTCACTGTCAATCTGCCTCAAATAATCACAAATCCGTTGAACTTTTGCAACTGGCACATCCGCAAATATTCAATTAAAATATTGCGATGTCTTCAGTGAGAATACAGTCTTTGCCAAAATGAATGATGCTATGTGCTCTGAATGAATATTGGTGACCTTTACAAAATGAACCACTGACCCAGAAACTGATGAGAATCAGATGGGGTCAGTGAGGCATAAAACATTTCCTGCACAACAAAGTCTTCTGGCTGAATGAAATGTGCTTACGATTAGATGAGGTTCTGTGGCCAGTTTGAATTACATAATGGAAAGGAAAACAGAGCTAAAAAACGAATGGTACATTTTTAATGTGTCAGCCTTGACATGCACGCTCTGCTATAGTTCACCTCCGCAGGTAATTTGCCTGTATCCGTGGTTCATAGTTAAGTCATCAAATGAAACACACATGACAGCCCTTGAATACAACACACATGACAGCCCTTTACTTGTGCCTAAAGGCAAACCTGGGCAATACAATGTAATATTGTGCTGATGGGTTACTGCACAAGAAAAACTGTAGTGCCCTCTATGCCCAACAGAAGACATGGAATGGGACTGTCTCTCTTCTTGGCATGAGTATTGTTTTAATAAACGAATGTATCCTCCACTCTGAATCTTCAAATATACCCCTTCTGTTGTTTGTCATTACCAAGCATCTAACAGGTTAAGGAATGTGTGATCTGAGGCCAATGATGTCCATGGCCCGCTCTATGGGAAGGCACGTCTAAAGCCCGCCTTTTAAAGTTACTCTATATCTAGATCATCTTAGTAATGGAAGATATTACCTGAATTGCAAATTTTGAGATGTGTTGTATTTCTGCTTGGGCTATTTCCTCACCCTTGGAGTTTTCTGAGGAGGTTTTCACCAGGAATACCCTGGTGGAATATGTTCCTGGAAAATGGCTCACAAATCAGAAATAACCTGTCGAAAATAGTCCAGAAACACTTATTTCCGCTGGTATTCCCCAATTCATAGTAGACTGCGCTAACACATCCTGAAACTACTCAACCCTGTAGTATGAGAAGTTCTGGCTGCAGTGTTAAAAGTATTGGAAATCCTATATTACTTAGAATGACGACCTATGACTTCTTAACGTGCCAGCAGCATTGGCTGTTTTCCCGTGTCATGTGGGCAGCAGGCGTACGGGTGTCACTTTGTTTATAGCAGTAAATTGACACAGTGGCAGGTGGCTTGGAGCTTGAGGCAATCAAAGATATTAATTAAAGGGTGTGATTGTTGTTGCTTTTAGTGGGTCCAAGGGGTGAAATATTCGAATGTGCAGAGCATGATCAGCATCAACATTAAGCGTCTGAATGTAAAGCACAGCAGCACATAAATATTAATATATGTTAATAAATAATATTTTCTCAAAAGAGGCTATTGGATAATTCCACGTCCCACTTGTGCCATAAATAAAAAGTATCCACTAAATATCACAATACACAATTCCATTTTTTCTCTAGTGGCTTTGAACATCGTCATCACCATCTTGGACTGCTACAAAATAATTCACAAAGACTGCATCAACAACCCGGGTGGAGGCATCGCCATCGTACACAAAAGCACCGTCCACCTTACCACCCACTTGGAAGACCACTCGGCCAACATGGAGCACCTCCACTTCCAGGTCCAGACCAACCCGTACAATACCCTCCCAGGCACCCTCATCTACAGACCCTCCCCCCAGACCCCGTCCACCCTTCAGGGACTCCGTCATCAACTTCATTGCACCCCAAGCTCTCGCCTCCTCAGACTACATCCTCCTCTGTGACCTCAACTTTCACCTGGACAATCCCAATGACAAGAACACATCGTCACTGCTCGAGAACCTCGCCACCATTAGGCTCAAACAATGGGTCATCTCCCCAACCCACTCAGCAGGACACACGCACAACCCCTTCTTCTCCGCCAGTGACAACATCACTTTCAGCAACAGCCTTGAGCTGCTTTGGAACGACCACTGCTGCGTCCACTTCTCCTTGACCAAACCCACCATACACAATCACGCCCACTGCTATCCTCGCAGAAGTTGGAACAAGGTCACCGAAGTACAGCTCACCACCTACCTCAGCAAAACCCCACCTCTGACTTCCGCGGACACCAATACCTCAGCACGAAACCTCCACCGATTGATCTCCAACTGCGCCAAGACACTGCTCCCCTCAAGAAAGCACCAGGCAAGCGACCCACCAAAAAAGCCAGCTGGTTCACTCCCGCCCTTAATGAGTCCAGGCACACCTGTAGACAACTCAAAAAGAGATGGAGGAGGGGCAAGACCCAGAAGACTGCTCAGCCTTCAAAACCTCGGTCTAAACCTCATTAGAACAACAAAGAAAGTGGCCGTACAAGAAAGGATCAAGGCCAATGCACTCAATAGCGAAGACATTTTCGCTGTAGTCAAAGAATTCCAGCACAGAGACAGCAGACATTCTACCCTTCCAAGACCTCTGCAACAACCTCAGCACCTTCTTTCACAGCAAGATAAAAAAAATTATGACAGCTTCAACAGCCTCAATATACCCAAGACTCTCTCAACCCACTTGCATCCAACTCAGCCAAAGACACTGGACTCCAGCAGACCCATCTCATCTGGACTTCCCTCACTGCTGATGACACCCTCAAGAGCATCTACTCTGGAGCACCCTCTGACCCCTGCCCATATTAAATCTTCAACAAAGCGGGCACGTCCATCGCCCCCAAACTCTGCTGCACCATCAACTGCTCCAACAACTCTGCCACCTGCCTGGAAGACTGGAAACACGCAGAGATTAACCCCTTGCTGAAGAAACCCTTTGCTGACCTGAAGGAACTAAAGAATTGAGACCCATCTCTCTGCTTCCTTTCCCAGTCAAGGTCATCGAGAAGGCCATCAATGCCCAACTTTCCGAGTTCATCGAAGCAAACCACATCCTGGACCTCTCCCAATCTGGCTTCCGAAACAGCCACAGCACAGAGACCGCCCTCTTCGCCGCCACAGATGACGTCCACACTTTCTTTGAGCAAGGCAAAACTGCAGCCCTCTTCCTCCTGGACCTCTTGGCTGCCTTTGACACCATGTCAAACCACACCCCATGCACAAGACTCCACGATGCTGGCATCCATGACAAAGCCCTTGAATGGATCTGCTCCTGCCTCACAGGCTGAACACAGAGAGTCAGACTATGGCAGCTTCACTCTGAACCTACAGAGATCAGCTGCAGAGTGCCTCAGGGCTCCTCCCTGAGCCCCACTCTCTTCAACATCTACATGGCCCTGCTTGCAACCATTGTCAGGAACCACAGAATCAACATCATCACGGACGCTGACGACACCCAGCTGATCCTCACCAACGAACTCACAGTCGACAATAAAAACATCCATGACAGGGGGAGGAGCCAAGATGGCGGACGGACCGGACGTGTGAGCTCCCGGCTCCGCAAACCGTCTGCTGTTTTTAAGAAATCCTGGCATTTATATTCGCCTACAACGTGTGCAACTAGGGCCACGAACGAGTTGATGCTACCCGCGTTCCTCCGACATCCCCGCCGGCTGTTTTGGCTGAGGATTTGCAAAGTTTGCCGAATTCCGACTCTGCCCCCTGCCTCTGCCCCGATCGTCCCCGCCGGACGCTGCTGGTCATGTTCGGTGGGACAAGTTGGGGCAGGGCTGGAGTTTAATATACCGAGGCCGGCTGCAGAGGTGGGCTGACTGGCTTAACTTTCTTCGGCGACGGAGTGGGTCCCTGCGAGGCTGTGGCCGTGCAAGCGACACTTCCTTTGTTCTGCGGCCGGCAGTCTGAGCTGCCTCCATCTTGGAGCGCCCCCTCCGCCGTGTGCCATCCACATCGACAGAAAACAAGGGGGCTTTCACACCGCGCTGGCCTCGGACTACGAGCCGTGTTTCCTTTGGTGGCCCTGCCTAACGTCCCTCCTGGTTATGGAGTCGCCCCCCCCTCTCCGCTGTGAGCTCATTGCAGGGGTGATATTGGCGCCTGACTACCGAACCGATACAGCGGTCGCTCCCGTATCCCCAGTCCCTGCTGCCCTGCCTCTTTGCGAGCTTGAGGATGCTCTGGTGGCGTCGCTGCGCACTGCTACCCGGCCGATGCCGGGGAACGATCTGAATTATGGCGATATCCTGGCAGCCCTTGCAGACCTGGGGGCGACTTGGCGACGACACGCCCGTGAGCTGGAGCGTAAGATTGACGGTGTGGTGCCTCACAAGGAACGACTGTGGCTGGCTGGCCCCCTAACGCCTCTCATTTCTCCTGCGGTGGATACAAGGTTGCGCTATGAGACTACTGTGGAGCGTTCTGTCCTTGGCTACAGTGTCGAGGGTTCCCTTCTTGACGAGGCTACAGTTGCGAGGTCTCCTTCCACTCCGAAACCTGAGACTTTGCCACTGCGAGTGCTACCGTGGGTTTTTCTACATTGTTGGACTGTTTGCCTACAACGAGCGCTCGTCAACTTGGACACGGTGATGGTCGGTGATTGGGAACACTCATTTCCTCTTCCTCTGCTTCTTCTATTCCAAGGGCGGCCATCTTGCTCCTTTGTTCTGCCTGCAATGCACTCGCAGCGGCGGCCATGCTTGGAGGGGTTCCAACGCTCCGGCCAGGGCTGATGTTGTCTCTCTCTCTGATTTGGCCTGATCGACTGGCTGTGCCCGGACTATAACACTTGTCGATATATTGCTTATACTGCATATGTGTGCTTCCCTATTTCAGAATGCAATTCCTACTAATTTCCATGGTCTTTTTTATTTTGGGCTGCACTTGATATGTCTGATTTTTGTCCCTTCCTAACGGGATGGATGTACTTGCGGGCTGGGGGTCCGGGGGTGCTTGATATTGCTGGGGGTCTCGAATTTTGTTGCTGTCCGGCTGGAGGGGGCTCGGGTTGGAGCGCTATCTTGATATACGCAGGGGCTCTATTTGGGATATCACTTCGCATTGGTGGCGATGACTTTTGTATTCGCTTTGGCATAATTGGTGTGTTTTAGGTCTGGTGCTGGTAGTAGAGGCCGGGACTCGGACATTAGGGCCCTCCTCCGGGGCAGCTCCTTTTGATTGTTGGCGCTGTTTGGGACTGGCGAAGTCCATTTTGTCTCTGGGCATCTTCTTTCTGTCGTGTGCGGCCATTTTGTCTCTTTGTTTTGATTGGGGCGGGCCCTCCGAGGGAGCCATGTTCTGGGATACGTTTTCGGACTGGCCGGGGCTAGGGGGAATTTTTCTCTATGGACGTGTGCTTGATCGGCGGGTGGGACTCGAGATGGGGCGCTTCTTCATTGTATGTTGCTGTTCTGTGAGATGACTTTCCCCATTCTCTCCTGTCTTTCATGCTGTACTGTTGTGTTCGGGGTGGAAGGTTTACTTGTGGTTGGGGAGACCGGGAGCATATGGAATTGACCCTCTTCTCAGCGACGGCCATGCCTGGTGGGATTTTGTCGTTCAGGCCGGGCTGTGGGTATTTCCCTCCTTGGTACTGTTTGCTCGGCTGGCGAGGACCCGGACTGCACCGTATTTTGGTATGTTGTTTTGTGCTGGCCCGGGCTCTGGGTATGCCTGATTCTGACACTCTTTTGGTTCTCGGTCCTCCGAATCTACTGTTATGCGCGGTGTAGAGGTTGTATATGGCTGGGAAGTCCGGGAGCTCTGATATTGTGTGGGCTCCTCCCCACCTTCCTTTCTCTGGGAGTAGTGGATTAGTTTATTCTTTTCTTACTCCCTATATTTCAAGTGTGAGGGGTCTTTCTTTCCTTTTTCTTTCCATTTTCCTTTTTCCTTCCTTTTTCTTTGTCTGTATTTCGGGTTCTTTAATGGGCGACAGACACACTGCCGGGGGGGGGTAGGCCGTAGCCTCCGCATTGGTGTAGGGTGGGGGGTGGGATTTATTTTACTTTGTTTAGTTTCTATGGGCCTTATTTTTTCTATTTTTTTGCGCTTTCTTAACCTGTTTCTGTTCTGGGTCCGCGATAGGGGTTAATGGGGAGGGGGTGGCGCTGTATATGGTGTGTGAATGATGGCTGATGATTTGGTTGTTTTCCTTCGTGCCGCCATATTGCTCGAGGTCTTAACTTCCATTGTTGTTTCCAGTGGTGAGGCCGCCTGCCCATGCCGTGATGCTATTGTATGGACTCAGTTCTCCTTATTTCTTATTCTTCACTGCTTTGTATTTAGATCGAAAAAACCTTAAAACTTAACCTTAAATGCTCCTTCTCCTCGGCGACATGATTCTATTCAGTGTAATGTCCGTTGATTGTTGCTATGTCATTCGCTGCCGCTGAGGAACTGTATTGCTTGCACTTGTGCTTCAAAGTATTGTGGCCGGCCTGACGGTTGTGGGCCAGTATTTGTTCTTTTCTTCTTGCACAATAAAGGTTTTTAAAAAAAAACAAAAAAAAAAAAAAAACATCCATGACAGGATGAAGGCTGTCGCCGCTTGGATGAAGGACAGCTGCTTCAAGCTAAACTCATAGAAGACCAAAGTTCTCACCCTGGGCTCCACCCCTCCGCCTGGGACAACTCATATTGGCCCACAGAACTTGGATCCCACCCACAACCACAGACCTCGCATGAAACCTCACATCATCCTGGATTCCTCGCTCACCATGAACCAACAGATCAACGCTGCCTCATCATCCTGCTTCTACATGCTATGCCTGCTCTGAAAGATCTTCAAGTGGATCCCCACTGAGTCCAGAAGGATGATCACCCATGCACTCATCATCTACGATCAACTACGGCAATGCACTCTATGCCGGCATCAATCAGAAACTCCTCAAGAAACTGTAGGACATTCAGAACGCCTCTTCCATACTCATCCTCAATATCCCCTGCTATAGCACATCACTGGCCACCTGAGAGACCTCCACTGGCTCCCAGTCAATGAAAGAATCAACTGCAAGCCCCTCACATATGCCTACAAAGCCCTACATGACGCGGGACCTGCATACCTCAACCACCGCCTCGCTATCCACACACCAACCAGAGACCTCCACTCCCCCCAACTGCCCCTGCCCACTGACCCACATAGCCACAAGACCACACCCAGATGAGATCCTTCTACCTCACAGCAAAGTCCTGGAACACCATGCCTCTCCACCTCAGGCAATCACAGTCACTGCCTCAATTCAGTAAGGACCTCATGACCTGGCTCTTCGACTGAACAACGGTGCCTTTTTTACGGATCGGCAGTCCAAGATATCTGGCACTGGATAACTACAGAATGTTTGTACTGCTTCCCAATTATATTTTGAATTAAAAAACACACTTCACAAGTTTGCATTATAAAATTCAAGTGCTCTTAGATTAAACAAAATTTAGATGCAAAAATATGACTTCAACACAATACATAGAACCTCGAGTACGATTGCCCCAGAAAACCGCTACTATCTTGATTTTACTCTAAAAATGGGGCATAACATTTGGCAGTTTCTGACATTCAGAACGCCTCTTCCATACTCATCCTCAATATCCCCTGCTATAGCACATCACTGGCCACCTGAGAGACCTCCACTGGCTCCCAGTCAATGAAAGAATCAACTGCAAGCCCCTCACATATGCCTACAAAGCCCTACATGACGCGGGACCTGCATACCTCAACCACCGCCTCGCTATCCACACACCAACCAGAGACCTCCACTCCCCCCAACTGCCCCTGCCCACTGACCCACATAGCCACAAGACCACACCCAGATGAGATCCTTCTACCTCACAGCAAAGTCCTGGAACACCATGCCTCTCCACCTCAGGCAATCACAGTCACTGCCTCAATTCAGTAAGGACCTCATGACCTGGCTCTTCGACTGAACAACAGTGCCTTTTTTACGGATCGGCAGTCCAAGATATCTGGCACTGGATAACTACAGAATGTTTGTACTGCTTCCCAATTATATTTTGAATTAAAAAACACACTTCACAAGTTTGCATTATGAAATTCAAGTGCTCTTAGATTAAACAAAATTTAGATGCAAAAATATGACTTCAACACAATACATAGAACCTCGAGTACGATTGCCCCAGAAAACCGCTACTATCTTGATTTTACTCTAAAAATGGGGCATAACATTTGGCAGTTTCTGCTCCAAAATCAACATTTAGTAGACTGTTTGATTGGAGCAGGGTCAAGACTGATTTATATATAGCTGGGTCCAAACTAAGGTGAAAAATAGCGATGGATTGGGTTTGACCCCAAACAATTACCAGTGGCTAAGATTAATTCAAGCTGTCCATCCATTGCTTGTTTGTTTAATTTACGGTGCCTCCAAAGTTGGATGGGTTTGCCCAGACATGGGTCCCATACACACTGTGTCATTGGAATCAAGTTGAACTAGGCTGAGGAGTCCATATCTTGGGTGAAACTGATCATGGTTTGTTTGGGTTCGTTTTCAGGGAGGACCACGCTTGGCAGTTTTGGGCTTGACTGTTCTGATTGGAGCAGAGTCAAGGCTGAAGTTCATATAGCTGGGTCTAAAATTAGGTGATATGGTGTGCAAAATAGTGATGGATTGGGTTGTGGCTGAGATTAATTCAAGCATTCCATCACTTTTTTTTATCATACTCTTGTGATGTGGTACTCATAGTACGTCCTGCGGGCCGCCAGCGACCTGGCAGGCCTTCCTTGGCGGCCCGCGAACCTTGCAGGTAATGTACCCATGGCCCCCAAGAGAGAGAGAGAGAGAGAGAAATTGGAGAGAGAGAGGAAAGAGAGAGAGTGGAGTGAGAGGGAGCAGGAGTGGAGAGAGAGAGGAGAGAGAGAGAGAAAGTGGAGAGAGAGAGAGAAAGTGGAGAGAGAGAGAGAGGAGAGAGGGTGAGTGGAGAGAGAGTGAAGAGAGAAAGACAGTGGAGAGAGAGAGATAAAGTGAAGAGAGAGAGAGAGAGGAGAGAGAGGGAGAGAGGAGAGAGAGAGTGGAGAGAGAGGGAGGAGAGAGAGTGGAGAGAGAGTGGAGAGAGAAAGACAGTGGAGAGAGAGTGGAGAGAAAGAATGGAGAGAATAGAGAGAGAGACTGACTGACTGAGAGACTGACTGACAGAGAGAGATTAACCGAGAGAGAGACTGACTAAGAGAGGCTGACTGAGAGAGAGAGACTGACTGGTTGAGAGACTGACTGACAGAGAGTGAGAGAGACTAACAGAGAGAGAGAGACTGACTGATTGAGAGAGAGAGAGAGAGAGAGAGAGACTGACTGAGAGAAAGAGACTGACAGGGAGAGAGAGAGAGACTGACTAAGAGAAAGACTGACTAACTGAGACTGACTGAAAGAATAACTGACTGAGAGAGAGACTGACTGGCAGTGAGAGACTGACTTACTGACTGACAGAGAGAGACTGACTGACTGAGAGAGAGACTGACAGAGAGAGAGAGAGACTGATAGAGAAAGACTTAGAGAGTGAGACTGACAGAGAGAGAGACTGACTGACAGAGAGAGAGAGACTGACTGACAGAGAGAGAGAATGACTAAGAGAGAGAGATTGACTGACTGAGAGAGAGAGACTGTGATGTAATTGGGGTCAAAGTGAGTATGAAGCTGTGCAGTGCCTCTTAAGTCTGCTATTGTCTGCTAATAAAATGTATTATCAAAATGTGCTCTTTGTAGTTACATCTGATTTTGAAACACAGCATTGTCGCATTGTGTAATGTTTTGAAACGGGTTTGATTTTTATTACTCTAGCCCCGACCCCCCCACTGACCCTGCCCCCAGTGACCCCACCCTCACCAGTGTGGCCCTCGGCCACAAACCACACTGTAATATTGGCTCCCGATTGAAAGATTGTGAGTACCCATGCTCTAGTGTATCACCCTAAGTGGGACAGATAGGCCCAGACATGGGTTCCGTGCACACTGTGACACTGGAACCAAGCTGTACCCTGTTGATGAGCCCATTACTAGGGTGAAACCAATTCTGGGTTGCTTGTGTTCCGTTTCAGGGAGGATCTGACTTGAATGTTCGGGCTGGACTGTTGTGATTAGAGTAGAGGGGTGCAGGCTGAGTAAATGCCGGTGTAGGTCTCTGAATCCCGTTAAGAAAACGATATGAGACTTGAGACTACTCACAGGAGGGGTGGTCCTAACAGTTTTTACGTGTACCTCGCGGCCGGTAGGAGTCACTGTGGCTGTGTGAGGTTGTGAAGATTGGTGTGTCCAGTTGTTTATGCAGTGGCTAAATAGTTGATGCCCTGAAGAATTTTCCGTCAGTAAACCAGGCAATGAAACATGTTGGCGTGTGGTATGTGGCTATATGAATAATAGCCCAGCCCAGCTTTTTAAGCCGATAGAGTGCACGGAAGAATAAGAATAAAGGTCGTATAATCGTGCATTCCCTATCTTTTCACATCATTTTGGTTGTTGTTTGTCCTTTGTATGTAATTTTCATCATTCTTTTCACTGCATCTCTCCTTGCACATACACTTGTATGTTCCTTTTGGACACTTTTTCATTTAAGCTTGGTGACTGCCGATGATGAGAGCAGGGCAACACTGGTGAGTACCTACCAGGTTCCCCGTTGGTGGTTCGCCCGTGAGGGGTCACCTCGCTTTCTCACATTTTATTTCACTCTATACTTTGTGGTATGTTGTCCATTCAACACGACTGTCGAATAAGGGACTAAGGTTTGGTTTTATAATTTTGGGCATAATAACGGTGTATTTTCTACCCCGGGAACCATGAAGATAGGGGAGAGAGTTGTAAAATTCTGAAACAATTAATACATCTGTATACAATAAAAGAGTATTGCCTGAACAGGAAAAGGTCATTATAGTTTGAATGCGATTAGAGTAGGGCCAAGACTAATTTACATTTAGCTAGGTCCAAAATTAGGTGACATGGTGGGCAAAATATCGATGGATTGAGATGCGGCCCGATCAAATACCAGGGACTGTGGTTAATTCAAGCATTCCATCAATCACTTGTTTGTATAGTATAGTGTGAAGTGAGCCGTGACCTGTGCTGCACCGACTGGATAATCGCATATATGCAGGTTCGAAGTTGGCGACTCCGTATGGTAAACGGGGCCCCCGTGAACATTGTTGCTGTGTCAATCGGGCTGTATCCTATGTGTGGTGTGAAGTCCGAAACCCTGTATGCCAGGAGGTCCGCCGTGAAGGTTGCTGCTGTGTCAATCGTGCCGTAGCCTGTGTACAGAGTAACAATGTGACCCCATGTGCCAGGGGACAAGGGCACGGGCTGGTCGAGACATTTGTTGTGAGAAGCAAGCTGCTATGTTTACCTGAGCGGACTCTAGGCACAACTGAGGACCAGGAGGATCGCACACCCCACCTGGCGGAGGATTCTTACCAGCACTGAAAGAGCATTGAGGACTTGGGGTGGATGAATAATTCCGCTCCGCCGAAAGAGTTCGCTGAGTTTTGCCCACTCTGTGGGAAGTTCTGAAAAACTCTGCAATGTGAGGCGGAGTGGAGCTTTTTTCTCTCACGAGGCTCACCAAGGTTAAGTTGGAGAGCAAGAAAAATTGCATGCTAGACCTCCTCCCTGCAAGATTTCTCAGTGCAGGTGGTCATGGCAGGTCATGACCACTTGTGTAGAAAAATCTGCCACTCACATTGAGGAAGCTGCCACTTGAATAGAATATCTACTCTAGCGGTAGAAAGAAGCAGTATCCTCTGGTGTGATGCGTAGAGCCATTTGTAGTGATTAGACAGCATGAGACAAACTCCTGGTGCTAAATATAAGTACAAGCAGCGTGGCTTACCACACTCTGCCGCTTGCAGAGCTATGCAGACTTTTTTTTGGCACTTCACAGAGTTCTTCAAATCAGAACTACACTAACTCCACCTAGGCCTATTGAGGACTCCCCAGCCTCTGCCTCTGTAGGACTGCATGTGAGGAACTCGAGGTAACTTGTCCCCTGCCCCTCCTTGGCTGCATGTGAAGAACTTAACGGAGAGAGCTACTGCAGCTTCAGGGCCTACAAAGATGGTGCGCTCAGAGATTTTGGTCATTCTGATCATGCAGGTGCAGGTCAGGCTGACTCATGGGGCATAATAAAGACTATGAGTGGGACTCCTGAGGCTCAGACTACTAGCGGGTCTTCAAGTCTTGAAGGGGTACTTGGCCCAGCTGGTAAGGATCCATTGCATCTAGGAATAGGACATCTGGAGTATAAGGCTTCAAACACCATGGCTGGGCAAAGTAGCTCCTTTTTGCCTTGTGGTCCTCTGAACAGGGTTCTGACAGCCATCAGAACTGCAAATTAAGTTAGTGCACTTGCTGGAAAGTACCTAAACACATACATGAGCAGGCCCCTATAGCGTGAAGGCAAAACCACACATCCACACACACTCACAAATACACACACTGCACATATAGGAGGAAGCGTACACAGGCAGTGGCCGGGTAGGCTCAGGTATACGTGAAGACATGCGTTTCATGTAGCTTTGGAGTCTAATTTCTGAAACAGGAGATTAGGTTTTGTTGTTGAAAGAGATACAAGCACTCTGCCAACTGAACTAAAAAGTTACTTATTTGAGTCTCAGACAGAAATAATTATCGAGAAAATTGTCCATGTTGAGCAGAGCCATCACAAGGGGAGGGTAGCTGGGGCTCTTTGTCCCAGGCACTGGGGTTTTTAGAGCCCTGTGCTCCTATTACAAAATACATTCTATTGAAAAAAGCAGACCTGACTTGTTTGTTCATGATTGGGGGGTCTGCAAAACCTTTGACCAACAAAAACATCAGACTGCCGTGATGCCAACCAGCTGTTGCATCATTTAGGGTTGAATCATAAGTTGAATCATAAGTATGACTTTCATGTCAGTGCCAAATACTTTCTACCATGTGATACCCATGTGGATCTCTTTTCCGCATGTCCCGACCAACTCTACTTTCTCAATGAGCAGCACCTGGATCACTCACATCTGCTAGTTGTCTTCGTGAGCTGTGTAATTGGAAGTTTAGAATATTGTGAAACACTTGACATGTATTCATTGCAGATAAGTGAATTACACCCAGCATTAATTTGTGGAAATATGGCATTATGACTAAAGGGTCTTACAACTAAAATGTTATGTACTAACTCAATATAAATATGACATTCCTGTTACCTCACTCGTTCTAAAGGTGTACATTTAATTCTAAAGGTTTTGTAGAAAACTATGATTATTATTAGTTGCGGATATGCAGTGCTGCTTTAACGTTTCAGTGAGAACAGGCACACAACAGGGCACATGCCACTTTGTGTAGAATGTATTTGAAAAATCGACTGAAAACTTGATTAAATTACCACAAACAGATTTTAGCTGTATGTTGACAACTATGACAACTTTTAAAAACTGAACAATACATTACAATATCATATGTGTAGGAAGGTAGGATCCTTCTGCATGGTTACCCCCACTTTTTGCCTGGTGCTAAGCTGTATTATGACTAGTCTGACTGAGATCCTGCTAATCAGGACCCCGGTCTACCCTCTTTCTCCCTAAATTGTTGTGTTGAGTACTTAGGTACACTCCAGATTGGATACTGGAGTACCCTTTTCAGTCCCTAGTATATGGTACTCATATACCCAGGGCATAGGTACCTCAGAGGTCTCCCATGGGCTGAAGCATGTATTATGCCACCCATGAGAGGCCGTTCAAAATGGAACTACAGGCTTGCCTTGGATCCTGTGTTAGTTGGTGCATGCACCTCTTAATAAAGATATAGTTTCACTATATCTAAGGGTCACTGCACTTAAAACCTATGTCACCCCTATAGCAGGCCTTTACAATCCTGAGGGTAGGGTGCTTGGTTCTAAGTGAGAGGGTGCCCCTGCATGATCAGGACAATCCTGCAGTCTACCGAGTCCATTTTCCCGGGTTGTCAGTGAAGCAGCAGTATACTATATAGAGGGGCACCATGTAATCATGTGATGACCATCTCAAAAATGGTTGCAATGAATCCTATCATGTCCGGTATCAAACATGTTGGAATCATACCCCCACACCATAAACAGTGTGGGAGGTATGATTCCAAGCACTGCCCTCCGTTAGGCTCTCAGTATTCCCAGTACCAGCCCTCTAGTCCCGGACAGCACAAAATGGTTGCTGCCAACCAGAGACACATTTCTACCCTCCTGCTGCTGAGCCTAGCTCGAGCAGAGAAGGAGGTACCATAGGCATCCTGTCACAGGAAGGTGGGACCACCTCCGAGACAAGGTTTAGTGTATTGGGACTGGGTGGGTGCGCTTGCTAGTGCCAGAAACACTGCATGAGGGGCACACTTGGTGTCCCCATGCATCTTCCAGTTTATTCTCCCTTGGAGTGAAGGTGTCACTCCCCTGCATTTGCAGGCACTGCAACTAAGTCAACAGGTCTGCAGATCCTGAGCTCCTCCGGTCTCCGTGGGCTTTGCAACACAGGTGGTGGCTTTCCACAGCTTTCAAAGCCTGTTCTACCCTTTCACCAAGTTTAAGGCCAGTATTCCTTGTGGGGGGTTGCAAAAACCGAACCCCTGTGCACCGTGACCAACTTGCAGTTGCAAAGGCTTGTTGGCTTCTTCTTCGGGTTCCAAGTAGCCCCAGCCTCGAGCATCTCCTGTGACCAGAATCTTCAGCAACACCGCATTGGGTGCATTGTGGCCTGCATCTTTTGGTGAGCTGCTTGAGGTCCTCTCGCGACTCCAGTGCCTCCGGCCTGTGGGTTTACTTGAGGGTCACGCTTGTTTCTTTTGGGCTCCCCTGATTGCTCATGGCCTGCCAGACACCCCTGACTTTGCTGAGTCCTCTGGACCTTGCTGGTCCCGACATTGCTCCTTCTTTTATTCCTGCGTGGCTTGCCTTTGCCATGGCTTGGTGGTTTTCCTGCCAGACACCCACCCCTCAGCACTCGACATTCTTCGTGGGACAGCTCGTGCATTGCTCCTGGTCTTTCTCAGCGTTGCCTGGTTCTCACAGCTGCAGCGTCAAGGACATTGTCTTCCTTCCTGAAGCACCCGACATCCGAGGGCATTCGTCTTCCAAGACTCCTGGTCACTCATGAGTGGCATAGACTCTGTCCCCTCTGCTTTTAGGTACTCCTCTTCTAGAATCCACATTTGGATTCCCACAGACACATTCTCCTCTTCCAGCAACGCAACTTTCCTGAAGTACTCCATTTGGTTTGACAGCGTTTTTCTGACACTCATTCACATGTATGCATGCAGCTTCCCTGGTGTAGGTAACATGGGTACTAGGGTATCCTTGGGTGGGGTGGCTCTCCAACCTTCTATCTTCCCTGGGGTTTCTTCAGGGTCCACTGGGAAGGGTCCTTAATCTTTACAAATCAAACTCGACTTGCACATAGACTTGTAAGGAGCACATGATTGTGTTCCCACACTACACATGATCTCCGTGGGGTCCCTATCTACTTATCTTGGGTGGTTCTCTGGGTCCCTAGCAATTCAACGTCCTCTCAACACTGTCTTCACTCGAGTCGTGGTTCTTATACCACTTTCGTAGTATATGGTTTCGCCCCCACCCCCCGGGGCCACTGTGTATTTCGTGCTATTAACTGTGTTTCTTTGCTAAAGTATTGTGTGCATTGTGTTTATCTCCATGTAGGAGATATTGGAACGTACTAGAAAGTATGATATATATTTTTATAAATACTTGGTGTGGTTCTTTTTCACTTAATCTATACTAAAGCTGGTTTACACTCCTTATGGACTAAGCCTGAAGGCTGCTCTCCACATCTACCACTTAGAGAGCTTTCTGAGGTTGTCTAAGACCTCTTAAATCATCTTAAGGGTTGTCTGGACTGGTGCAAGGTGCCCTCTTACATTAGTGGACATCATATACCAGGCCAGCTACCCACAATAGGGTACCGTGGAATGCTGGCAATACTTCAGTTATAGTGTTACACTCACATTAGTATTGTTTTGTATGGCTAAAAATGTTAAGTTTGCAACAAATGTAAAATCCATTCTTAATAATATATAACTTCTCAATATCTCATTAATTTTAACTACTACATGAAACATTTTCAAGCAATTTCAGACTTGGCTTTTACAATCACATTTCCCATTATAGCACTGTTTTCTAAAATGATTCCAAAAACCTTCCAATTTTTAAAGACACACTTATCATCAAAGAAGTTAGCGAATCTACAACTCGTTCCACATCCTTCTTAAACTTTTCAAATTTGGAATTCTGCACAATTCTTTTCTCTTTCTCCATTAATGCACCAAAATAATGTATGCATTAAAGAACGTATTAAGAGTTTGGTTTATGGGATACTCTGTCAAATGTGGTGGATAGCCCGTCCATCATAATTCATGCGCTATCGGCAATTATGCACTTTCTATATGACGGGTGAGTCATATGCTGTGGATGGAGTTTTTGCCAGGGACAGAAATCTGCTGCAGATGGAGTATTCCTTCCACAAAACTAAAGCTAGGAGGGCCTGATTCACATACATAAATGTACACTTTTGTGTAAAAAAAAGAAAATTCAGAATTCATAAACTACGATTTAATAGTAATTTTATGACTTCGGAGACTCTAAAGTTAGGGCAAGAACTAAGCACATAAGAACAGACAACAGGCATATCTTTTCATGAACGGAGTTCTACGCCACAACTTCGGAGTCAGAAGTGTAATTTTGCCTTTGTGAATCAGGCCCTAAGTCTCTAACTGGTTCTCTGAAACTTAACAATAACATAGTTAAGACCTGCATTAGTGTCCATCTCACACAGCGCACCCAGCTTTGAAATAACTTTAAAAACTCCAGAATAGAGAAAGCTTTACCTGACTTACTGTAAACCACAACAAAGTTAATTTCAAGATAATGCACCATAGAGGGTAATATTAGCAATTTATCATAAATGAACAAAATTCTCATGAAAAAGTACCAGTGAGTAATTCTCAAATATAGTTAGCAAATTTTTAGGCATACATTGTCAAAGTTCTGTGGTTTTTTTGGGCAATCGTGAACTATTTTAATCAGTTAAGCTACAATGAGACAATTGCATAAGACCAGGTATTTTGTGAACAAAGGAGGGCCCAAATTTACAAAAGTGTGTGTGGGCATTTGTGTGATGCACCCTAACTGTGAACTGCGCCTCCTGGCTTTTATAATGTATAATAGAACTTCAGCACATCAGTTTGTGCAACTTTTCTCAGCTCTGCTTTACATATGCACCTCAGTGTGATCCTAAGGATTTTAGGGGCCCCGGGCAAGAAATATTTTGGGGGCCCCTTTTTGGTGCAACTTTGCATTTTATTACCCATGTTCTGCTGATTTAAGTGCTACGTTGCTGATCAATATTGAATTATACGTTAAAGGTTGAGAAACAAAAATACACAGAAGGGAGCTAGAGAGAAATCTCACATTACCAGGGACGCTCTTCAAATGTAGAGACCCTGGGCAACTGCCCACAGTAAGTGGATGGATTCGGCCATCACATCTGTCCATCTGCTTTTTGCCCTTTTTACTGTTGGTGAGTCTCACAACTGGTGACTCACCCACGGTAAATGCAAGGTAAATGGATTGAGCATTTTTACCAACATTGTCCGCCTTTTTAGATAGGGCCACTCCGACACAGCATGGTTAAGGGACCTTTGGCTGGTTACACATGAACATGAATGCACACATGAGGGCTACGTACCTGAAACTCCTGTTGTGCACAGCCCTGTAATTGCACATGGGTAGCCGGGCATACAGGAGACTCTGCAGGATTGCATTTTGACCTAGGGCCTCATTATGTTAGTTTACACTCATAGGGAAAGTCAGTGTGTTTTACTGTCTTGTCCACAGTAACACTCCATATACACCTATTGGAAGACTACCTTAGAGTGAAGTGCTGCTTCCCCTGGGCCTACACAGACCTATGACGTAACAAAAGTGGATAAACCTTGTATGCTAAAACCAAATTCGAGAGTTCTAATACGATATCTGTACAACATATGGGTTAATCAGGATTGTCATATTTCTCTGGCTCAGCTCAGGATCACAGCCCTTGCATTTTATCCCCCTGCTGTGCCAAGTTAATTACATTTCACTCCAGCAGCAGGTCAAAGGCCACCCCACAATTAACAGTGCTTCACTCAGCTCCTGAGGAGGATAGTGGTGGGGATGACAGATCATGAAAAATCAATGGAGGCGGTAGAGGAGAAAGAAGCTGACTCGTCCTCCAAACTATTTGTAAATAACCAAAATAACCAAATAGAGTCCCTCTAGGGGAAGAAGAACCAAAGGAAAGAAATAACACCCTCGTCGTGGAAAGGAAAACAATTTCCTTTTAAGTAACCCTCAACCACCACTGTTACCCCTTGGTGGCATGCTGCATGCTTTATCATAGGGTTCATCCTTAACCTGCTACGGAAAGGGGTGTTCTATGACCAGCGAATCCACTGGAGCACTAATTGTATGATGTCTCTATACACTTATGCTGGTTAAAATGGTATGGGAGTGGGTTTAATTGTGCATAAAAGGAGGGTTTGAAATATTTAACAAGCGGGAAAAAGTTAGTTTGCTCACACCCCTAGCCGATATGATTAAAATATGGGGATGTTGGGAAGCTCCAAGGGTATATGACTCACTGAGTCCCTGGTCAACTAGTTTCAAGCCCTACCCCAAGGCTTTTCTGCAGGACCTAAGGGGGTTGCTCCCACTCCTATAGTCAGCTGATCTCTTGTTGTATTTCTATCTAGGACCCTAATTCGATATTCCTGATTTATGCCCTTATGTGGTTATAATAAATAATATCCTTATAAAGGCATAAGAATCATATCCATATTTAGTCGTAGCCCATGCAATCCAAATTAAGCAAGGCTACTTCCCCAGGCTCCTAGAGAGTACAACAAGTTCTTTAAACAAAACAAACCTCCAGCAACCTGGGAAATCCCCATGCTTCTGTTTTGATTTGTCCTAGAACTCCTGCGAACACTGAAAGAATGGCCAGTTCTTAGTGACATCTTTATTGACGTCTTATGTCCAACCTTACGTCAAACCCGGCACCTTTCAGGTATAAATATACCAACGTTGCCTTAAGCAAACACACGGTGGTTTGGAGCAGAGCGGCTATCTACTTGCCCTAGAGCCTAGCTGATGCGAGAGCCCACGGACGCCGCCCCTCCCTTTTGACGCACTGAGAAAGACGCTGTCTTTTTCTCCAGCCGAGAAAATCCAGCTCCGGTGTTTTCAGCCGCCCTTGCGGGTTGCTGGGATATCGAGTCCTGAGAAAGAGATAACAGACCTGCTTTCTATTACCCAGGTACGGAGCTGACTAAACCCTTAAAGAGAATTCTTGACTCAGATTCTTGGCAAAACCAACTTAACTTAAACTGCAACTTACTTACTCCTTCCCACGTATTAGGCTTAGGTCAGGTACACCGGGGTAGGCGTATTTAGAAGCACCAGTTGAGTTCGTTAGTCAATGTACATATGTATGTATATATTTTATTCATTTTAAAGTATCATATGGCTAAGAAACCGTATCAATGCTTTTACAGTATTATTTCATAATACTCCTTTTACTGTACGCACTTTACTTTACTATAAGTATTGCAATTATGGCAATTCAAATTCAAATTTCAAATCTTTATTTCGATCACATGATCATAAAAGATATACAAAATAACTGCATTCGATTAAAATCTAAATTTAGAAGTAAGTCATTAGAATTAAAAGCATTAAGAATTAAGGGGAAAAAGACAGAACGGAGAGACAATGGTGATGGGAGAGGTAGCAATGGATCAAGGTATAAAGTTTTCAAGATTCTCCAGCCATCTTTATCAATCGGTTTCGAGTGTGCCACATTGCAGTTAAAAATGTTGCCACAGCAAACACAATTGGCGGAGATAAGTCTGTCTTTAAAACTCTATACGCGGGTAAAAATGTTCTAAAACCCAAGTTTTTAAGAAGAGGGACGAGCCAAAATTTCCTGCTTCTCTGGTAGGCTCGACAGAAGAAAATCATGTGGGCCTCATTCTCCTTTATGTGGTCACAAGCTGGGCACATCTCCGTGGGCGGCCGGCAGGGCCATGCTTTGGTAAAAGACATTAAAGGAAGGGTCCCGTACCTCCATTGCAGGAATCATGTTCTAGTTAGGGCAGGAGTCATGCCATCCAAAACCCTTTCAAGGTTATATGAGTCTTTGATTGTAATGAAGCGTTGTGTCAGAGAGCCCTCGCGTGCACCATCCAGAGCTCTGGAAAGCATTTTGTCGTAGTATGCTCTGGACAGCGTTTTCCTCGAAATCCTGGTGCTTGTACATCCCAGATCTGACCATAGTTCTGGTAGTCGGAGGGTCTTGCAGGTTCTCTTGATATATTTTAACGAAGGGATCTTGGTGGCATTAGGTAGGGATAAAAATTCCTGCAACTCAGATCTATAGGAGAGGAGATCTTGGCTACTCCAAAGGCGACGCCAAAATGTTAGTGGCCTGAGCCCTAGTTCCTCCGTAATGGGCCTCAGGCCCAGGTCCAGCCTCAAGGGCAGGAGTGGGGTGCTTGGGGGAAGAGCAGTCAGCTGCCTCAGAAATTTGTTCTCTGTGGTTAGCAAAGCGGGCGATGTAATATAGCCCCACATCTCTCCCCCGTAGGTAACACCCCCCCCGTGCCTGTGCTTTGTAGATTTGAATAGCAGGGCTGAGAGGGCGATATGTTGACTTGGTCGCAATTCTCATAATACCACTGGCCTTCTGGGCTAATTTCATGTTTGCCTTAGTCTGATGTTCCCCCCACGTAAAGTTTTGGTTAAGAGTTATCCCCAAATACTCTATTGTGTGAACCCTCTCCAAGCGCACTGTACCGAGCAAGGGGTTTGAACGCTTGAAGGACGTGGGGTTTAGGATCATGAATTTTGTTTTCTGTCGATTGATTTCAAGTCCCCTTTCTGTACAGAATTCCAGGAAGCCGTCTAACACTCGCTGTATGCCCATCGGGGATTTGGACAGCAGCAGGGTGTCATCCGCAAACATGATTGCGGGCACCCTGCTGCCAGTCAGTTTTGGGGCATCAGTGTTTGAAATCCCCACCAGGTGCGCGATTACCCCGTTCACAAAAAGGCAGAACAGGGTAGGTGCGAGCACACAGCCCTGTCTCACCCCTCTGCGAACGGGGAATCTATCAGTTAGAATACCACTTCTCCCGCACCTAACGCGTGCGAAGTTATAGTGATGTAGTTTTATTAAGATTGCGAGAATATCTGAGGGGACGCCTAGCTCCTCCATTACCCTCCACAGTTTTGTTCTTGGCACCAGATCGAAGGCGGCACGTAGGTCCACGAAAACCGTGTACAAGGTGCCGCCCTCGATCAATGCAGTCTTCCAATACATGAGGTTTAATCTAAATATTTGGTCAATGGTAGAGACCCCACTCCTGAAACCCACCTGGTATGGGCTCAGGGTATCTGTTTCCTGAAGCCAATTCTGCAACCGGTCCAGAATCAGCCTACCGAAAAGCTTCTGGGATACATCGATGAGGCTTATTGGGCGATAAATGGCTGGGAGCAGAGGGGATCCCTTTTTAAATATTTGGACCACCTCTGCGCCCAGCCAAGTATCCGGGACTTCATTTCTCTTGCATGAGAAAGAAGACTGCTCAATAAATAACACCTTTTATTGAAAACGCCCATCTCTCTATTTCTCTGCACTCTGGTGAAACTAAGTATGCACTATTGACTGAGCAAAATAGCTGTCTATTGTTTTCACACAACTCTAGAGATACACTCTTATTCTGAGGGAGCAAAGTTGTCATGTTTATGGTTGTCAGAAGCTAATCTCTTCTTGTCTATCCAGGGAAGTTAAACTCCTCCTTGTTTACTCGAGAAAGTTTCTAGTGACCTCTGAGCTAGCTGGCGAAACTAATTAAGTCTAATATAGTCAGTAGAGACCTAGTCGACCTCAGTCCTACGTCTACACTGCTGTTTATATTATTCCAATGCGCAGAGCCTATTGGGAATATAGGAACTACACTACACTCTAAGTAATAGCAATTAAAGGATGAAGGATCTGCATCAGTCAGTCAGCCAGCTGTAACACTATACTAGTGGGCATGGGCCAGCACAAGTCCACTGAACAAAGGAGGGAGTACAGATCTCTGGAGCCAAAAAAGCAGGGGGTCTCCCCTTTGAAGAGTTGGTGGAAAAGGCCCAAGCAATGATGTCAGTGAGGGTCAAAGCTGAGGCCCCAGGGGAGATGTGACCAGTGGCACATCAGTAATGCCATTTTGAATTGTCCCAGCATAGTAAGCAGAAAGGTTGGGGAAGGGGTAGAGAGGTGATGGTGCACAACAGGATAGGCCATACAGTTGACCCCAGGTCTAGAGGAGCTTACACCTCTGAGGACTAGTTGGGAGAAGAACTGGGCTTTTGCAGCAAGGAAGACAGAAGCCCCAGAAAATAAAAAGGTGAAAGGCTTTTGCAGGGAGCCAGTGGAACCAGCTCCCGGTAAAGTCTGCAACTGTAGAGGGCAGGAGGCCTAAGGAGAGTGCTTTGGGTGGCAAGGGCTCACCACCAGGAGCAAAACGAACCCAAAAGCATGCGCAATGGGGCCCGAGATATTGGCAGGAAAAGGTTTCAACCTTTGACGGCCCCAAGCCAGACCTGGAGCTAGTGGAGCTCTGCAGCCCAAATACTTCAAATCCCCAGGTGTGCCAGGACCCGGGGGTTACCGTTAAGAGGGTTTTCAAAGATTTGCCCTGGGAGGGGGCATGAGTGGGGCCTCCTCACCAGAGCTCCAAAGGTCTGGGGATCACAACTCCAGAGCAGGATTTTCATTATGGGAACCTGGGATCCCCAACTCCAGGACCCCCACCACAAGACTTTGCGGAGTTCTGTTGTTTCCCAGAGAGGTAAACCAGGAGTGCAGGATCCCCAACTCCAGGCCCTGAAGTGTCCTGCTGTGTGAACAGGGAGGAGGATTCTGGGATCCACAACTCTGGGCGCCAGCAGCAAGGAGGGGCACAGGGTAATGCCTCTACAATCTCCCATTCATGGTGTGCCTGCACCACTCCCCATGCCTATGTCTAGAGAGAGCCCACAGGAGCAAGAAGGGAAGAAGAGCTCCCATGGGCAGCTAGGACGTGTTGCTCACGTGGGGAGCCAGCTAGGACACGCATGGGCGGGATCCATGGGATGCCCCCAATGCATGGAAGCACGTGGTGGTGTCCTAGGGGGGCCGGGCTCCCCCAGGATAAAAAAAAAAACTCAAAGAGAAAAGGCAAACCAGGTGCACATGTCTTTGAGGTACATTAAAGGTAAGCAGCTGGAGCTGCTAATTTCATATTCATGCTAATGAGAGAGTTCCGCAAAATGCCCTACGGTGCTGGTTATGGACAAAACAGACTCTTGCTCCTTGTGGTGACTCCAGGAGTTTGGGGCCTCAACCAACAACATAAAAAGAGTGTGGGGGATATGCAGGAGCGCCACAGCACCTCTCAAGGAGGCCCAAGAGGATGTTCTCCAGGTAACTGACTTCATTTGATTTGCCTGAGCAAAGATGGCTACCCTAGGATTTTTTTAAGCACTACCCAGACTGCAGCATGTGCTCTACAGCTGTGAGAGCAGTGTCCTCTCTGGGTTGAGCTTACGGCTGCATGTTCTGTGGTCTAAAGTTGGTTAAAGAAGACTCAAAAATATGGTGTGCTGAAAAATTATTTAAGATAGTTGTAATGAGGATTTGACAAATACTTCATTGAAAAAGTGTTCCACATTACAGTTTGGCAATGCCTTCTTGCAAAGAATTATTCACCAAAAGTTTAAGCAATGCTTTTTTCAAAAAATGTCAATGACAATGCTTTATACAAAGGGCTGCTAATGCTGACAGTAACCCATATTCCTGAGAGGCTGCCTTGTTTCAGCAATGCTGATGTGAGCACCTTTTGCATTGCCTTATTTCTCATAATGAGTGTAGAAGAGGATGTCATGCATTACTACTCATAATGCAGGGATGTCATGCTTTATTACTGATAAGTATTACCATAACATGTGATTCCAATCTTGAAATGAGACAACACTGACCTAATGTAAACTGACACCCTCATATATGGTTATGTGCTATATGGTAGATGAATGGGGTGTACTGTGTATTTTGGGGTCATGACTCTTTAGGGGGCAAATGTAATGTTGCCATAGTTATTTCCGCCCATCTTATGTATATTTGTAAATTACTGTGTAGTATTTAGTCGGTTGTGTGTCATAAATGTCTTTTTTACTTTTCATAGGGAAAACACAGACTGGACTTTTATTTATTGAGTGTTATTATTGCGTACCAGTGAATGTGATTACCAGCCCACACCACCTCCCTTGAGGAGGCCTTGGACTGCTCTGCTTGTTACCCTGAGAAAGTGAAGCGCTACGATAGGGTGTTGGATTCCCAGTGGAGGGTGAATTTGGATCCATCACTTGTATACACCACACAACGAATGGCCCATTTCATCACACCCACTTTGCTCACGCCTTAAAACGCCTCTGATGCCCCTGCGCAAAAACTCAGTAAATTTGAGCCTCTGTTTTGCAATTAGCTGATCACATCCTGATAGCATTTTTATTCCACTCTAATTACCAAAGAATGTTCCCTAATGTACCAACCCCTTCACATTGGCCCTTTTCACCTATTGTCCCTGGCTGCTGACGATCTAGTGGCCTGCTTGTTGATGTAACTATTCACACATGCATAATTAAAGGGGCACCCTGCAACCTGAGCTTGTAATCGTGTCAGTTATGTTCATGCATTTTTTATGTTCATGGGTAACGGTGCTCCAAAACCGCGAAATATGTCGGAAACACAATTGCAGTATTTAAGTTTGCAAATATTAAAAATGAACTTAAACACATTGCCAATTATCTTAAGATATATTCACTATACAAATGTGCATATTTAAATAATTTTTACATTTTCGGATTACTCACATGAGAACTGGAAAGGCCTGGTCCCAAGCCCACACTGCCTGACCCTCTGACCCCGGAAGAGCCCATACTGGATCTCACCGATGAACTTCTCGAGCTCTTCCCCTGTGGCGTTGACCAGCTGGGCACCGGTCTTGCAGAGAGTCGTGCCTCGAACCCACAACTGGGTGCCAATGGCGGCGGCAATCCCGAGGGCACAGGCGAAGCTCAGCACGCCGGCCAGGCAAAAAATCACTTTCTTCTGCCGGGTTGGCATCTCCGGAAAGTACGTTTAATTCAGCAGAGCACGCGCTGACGGGAACACGCAGCGGTCCAGCAGCTCAGGCCACCATCCTGAAGCAAAAACACTATCACCCCGAGGTCAGAACTGCGACGCTTCCGGTTACTCTCCCATGTTAAAAGCGTGCCTGCTGTCTGTAGGGCTGCTCACAAAACTAATTCTGAAGCTTAAAGTGCAGCACTTGTAGAATGTGCTCTGCTGTCCTGTGTATCATAAAACAGCAACAAAGAGGATATGGTACAAAATGGTCCTTCGCTCTTAAGCGTCCTGTCGCCTGGTAACGAAGGGTTCGGGTAACTGATGCAGCCTCCTGTAAGGCGATCGATGTCTCCGCTCTCGCCAAAACCCTTCTGCGTGGTTGGGCGAGCGGGCACCCCCGCTCCCTCTGTAATTTGTCTGCTGGCCAAGGCGATAGTCTCTTCCACTGGATTTTGTTTTCCCCGGGGGAGCCATGAAAGTGCCACTTGCAATTACTATTCCCTGTTTATTCATTGCTGGGCCATAGCCTTTGCGTGCGTTGATCTGACCATTCAGCAGCTTGAAAAGCGAAGCGTTTGTGCATCTGGAACCAAATATCCCGCAACGAGATTCGCGAGGAAAGGCCTTTCCAACATTTCCATATTTTGGGGAAAAAATCTGTAGTTCGACAAATTAAAAATGTTGGCCACTTAAAGTACTTGATCACAAATGCATGAAGTATGTAGCATTCTAAAGGGGGTAAGCATCTTTGCTTTTTATATCTGGCTATGCCATCGTTGCTTTTGAGGGAAGTAATATAAATACATATATTTTTGTCGAAATTGATGGACAGGATTCATAAAAATAAAATATTGACAAAGGTTACACATATGTGTAGCTTTTGGTTTTTGTGTTAATTTACATACATTTATACATTTGATGCAAAAATAGTAATTGTATGAGCTACATGTGCAGATGTTTGATATAATCGTCCAATTGCCATTGTTTCTGGACTGTTGCATTGTAAAGTTTTGCAACCTCACCCATACAGCCTGTAGCACAAAGTGAAATGTAATAAATTCAGTCATTTTTAGATTTTCAATAACCTAAGTGGAAATTTAGTCCGTAGATGACCTGTAGAAGTGGACATCATGGGTTTGAATATGGATATACAGTATGGTGAGAAAAGCCTGTGATTACACATACTGTATAGTGCCCACTTAGAGCCCTGTATTCAGTGCTGTATTAATCTGTGCTGTGCATTGAATACTATGTTTTACATCTGGTTTATACTATGCTGCACAATAAGCACAGCCCGCTCTGTGTATTCAGTTTTGTAGACTATGAGGTCGATTACGATGCTGTCCGGAAAGGCTACGAACAAGATTCGGATATGGTGAATCCTTTTCGGAACCCATGTTTCCGACCGAATCGGACACCTTTCTGGACGACCGATTACGATGCAAGGAGACTGCTCAGGCTGTCTCAACCGGTTCCGAACTGCATTCGGACAGCCAGAGTCGCTCGGAGCATATTCATACAGGTTTATGGGCACGGTTTCTGAACGAGCAATTACAATGACTGATTCAGACAGCTGCTCCAATTCGATCTGCACAACACAAAACGGTTATTTGAATATGACATTGGGGGCCTGTAGCAGGCCGCCACTTGACCTAGAGGCCTGCGGTTGGTACCCGTGGAAGTACCAATGGGACCCCTCTTTCCAACCATGCACAGTGTGGTAGGCACCATGGGGTGCCTGCCACAGGGTTCATGGTTTTCCCAACCACCGCTGTTTTAATGGTAGCCTGTGTTCTCGTTCGGAACACAAGCTCCCATTGAAGTCAAAGCGAGTCCGACCGAACAGTGTTCGGAGTCATCGTAATCGGTTGGTCGGACTCGCAGAGCCCGAGTCGGTCAGAAACGATTCCGAAACCGATTTGGTCAGAAGAGTTTCCAATCTACATCAGAATCGGCCCCTAAGTGTGGTACATTGGACCATGAAACCATAACAGGTGCAGTGAATACTTTAAGTAGGAAGGATCATTTCCTTTTCCTATTCACTTGTCCCTAGGCGAAGGACCCCTTGTGGTTCTTGATATAATTAAATGAATTGGCCTCATCAGCATTATGTGGCATGCTTCATCACCTTAGCAGCCGGTAATACGTTGTGTTCCAAAACTTATCATGCTAACTGACTCTACCCTGTACGTCTGTCTGTGTCATTTATGTTATGTGTACAGTAAAGCAGACGGAATCCCCCTCTAACACATAACACACCTTAGCGAGTGCAACACTTTTAAACAACATCACAACCACTTAAAAATTAAAATATTTATTTGCACTATCACATACTCATTGGTCCTGAGGAAAGCCAGTTGTAAAGAAAAGGCCTGGCTGAAACATGTAGACCACACAGGACGAAGGAAGTCATAATTTACTCCGTTTGCCTTTTTAGATGCTAACAGGGGCCCAGTGATTAAAGTCTATCCGTTTACCCTGGGGTACTGGGACCCACTGTATAGCTTTTAACTATCATAGTTCACACTCACCAACACTGCACACTCAGCAAGTATACCAGCTCCTCAGTAATCTGGAGTCGAAGCACACCCGGGACACATCGGTGTCACTGTGGTGGGCCCGATGATGAAGCATGCCACCAACTAGGTTGGTGGGTGAGGGCTTCATAACCAAACCAAATGGTTTTCCCACATACGTACCCTTTTGAGTCTCCTTTCACAACCTAGCTAGTCCTCCTTGATAATCTACATATAACCTAGGGGATCCGGACTAGCTTATCTAGTCCTCTCTCTCTGTTTCGATTTGATGATATGATGCTTCATCATTGACCATCTCATCCCACCCTGGAACGATAATGCTACCATGGGGAACTCAACCCCAAATGATGAGGTAATTCTTGAGATCTATTTATCACCTAGATAAGGCAGGGATCCAGTCAGAATAAAAAATGTCTATTTAGGGGTATAATTTACTTCATGCTCTGGTAGGCGTATGTAGCTCCTGTAGACACACATACATCAAGGAGACATGCCTGGACTGATACCTATTCATCTGATGTCTGCTGGTATGGGACCAGCCAAGTCTAATTGACAAATGTTGAGCTGCTCAGCCCCATCAGACAATGAAGTAAAGTATACTCCTAAGTAGGGTTGAAAGGTGCTACAAGGGAAGGTAGGAAATACCTTTCTTTTGTATAATATAATTTCAAGAATAGTAGAGGTAGGTATCCCCTGATATCCCTGAGGAATGCCCCTGACCGGTTGTCTGGCAGCTGCATGGGCAGAAACATGCTGGCACTTTTAAAAGGTGGCTGGGTCATTGCTCCCCAAAAACATCAATGATTGATCTTTTGATAATTTTTAACCATATCTAATTTACCACCAAATAAGGACATACCTTAAGGTTTCCAGGTGATTATTACATCTCTAGAACTCCATCATCGATTGGGGTTGAGACCGCCCTGGTAGTAATATCTTACCAGGGTGGAATGAGGTGGCCAAAAATGAAGCATGCAAACCAGAAATGGTAGAATGCACTCGAAATTGTTCCTGCAACTTTTACTGCTGCTCAAGGGTGTTAAGGTGTGCCACCTTGAAACGTGCTAATCCACACACGCGTTTTCAAATGTGAAAGAAATAGAGCCTTGTCTGGTCCCCAAACAAGATGCACATCCACATGTATAAATGAATCCATAGTCTTCAACCAGTTCCTCATATTTTAATGTTCTATTTACCAAAAAGTTTCACCATATGTTCAATCCAAAGTTTTAATGTTACTTCAATTCTTCAAAACAATATTTTTAACGATGCCTATTTGGGTTTCTTTCAAAAGCAGCAGAGAGAGGTCCAAATTCCTCATATCACTGTGTCTTTAATTTCTATCCAAAGCATTCCGGGATAATTGTCTTCCTCAGGGCTGACTAAAACACAAGATATGTAAAAGAGCCCATCAGCACTATCACTAAAACATAATTTCAACTAAAAAAACAGATTTAACTTAAAAATGCATCCTCACATTACACCTGGTTCAATAAAGCAATTTCTCGATTCTCACAAACGATACCACACTACCCCCAACCAAGTATTCATGACCCGAAAAACCTCCTCTCAAAATTGTACCTTATTTTAAATCCACCCATATATGCGTGAGACCAAAAATCCTCTTTGAAGGTGTAGTCAATATCTACCTACTAAATACATGTGACAAATGTGTATGTCCTGTGAAAACAAGAATCTATTTATGCAAATAAGACCCCTGCACCCAACAAAAGAAACACACCATTTCTTTTTTTTGTCCTCATTTGCCTGTACCTCTTACCCGCAGACTATATAGCCAACCACCTATTCGTGCGACTCAGGATAGAACGCACTCACAATCTCCACCTCATTGGGAAACATTCTGGCGGGAGACCGAATCTGGGTTTACTGAGGTATTTTGTGACGAGTGGCGAACAGCCATACACGACACAGACTCCATCAAGGTAGGGACTACCACGAGGTCCTTTTCTTGTCTAACGGAACCGCCACAGTGGACTCTGAAGTTTGGAGGCATAATCATAGGACCAGGGAAAAAAAACCACAAAAAAAAACCCCGGTACTCTAACACCACGAAGATACCAGATTCCAAAAAGAGAGGTTTTGTCTACTACAAGATCTAGCCAGGTCTACTTTTGATGTTTCAATTAAAGATGATAGCCAGCTGGCATGTGTTGGCGCCTTCGAGTCAATCCAAAATTTACATATCTGACGTCTGGCGAGTAAAATTGCATAAAACAGTAACGGCCTTGCTGCACCAGTCACATTATCAGCCATTCCTGAAATTATCAGGGTTATTGAACAGGTTAAAGATACTTTAAGTATCGAGCCCAGTGTTTCCAGGACTTCCGCCCAAAAAGTCTTGATTAGTGGACAGTCCATGAACATGTGAACGTCTGATGCGCCCTGAAGACCGCACTTATTACAACCTTTACCAGCTTGGAACTTTGCCAGCTTTTGTGGTGACCAGTAGGCTCGGTGTAGTGTAAAGAGGTGGTTTCGCCTCAACCATGCCGATTTGACAATTTTATATAAAAGTGTGAATGATCTTATCCACCAATCTTCTCCTTGAAGGAGCATATCCTCCGCCCATATTTCGTCAGGAAGGTCGTAGTCTCCGTCCACCTCCTCCGAAATTGCCCAGTACCAATGTGCCACTTCTTTGCTTCCCTGTGGTTTCTCCACCAGTTGTTGTTCTAACATGCTACACCTCCCCACCAAGGCGTTCTTTTTGAAGAGTTCTCTAGACCAGCTTATTAGTTGCATGTATTTAAACCTTGATAGCCCTGGGCCCACCTTTTCAAGCAGCTTATCCCATGAAATTAATGCCCCACCAGCTAACAAGTCTCCCCATCTCGTGATCCCCCCTTCTCTTAATGGCGTCGAGAGGTTGTCACCCAAACACGGTGGGAGCCCCGGGGAACCCCAAATTGGAGCCCAGTTTGAATAGTATGCCAGCCTTGTTGACTGGCATACTATTCAAACTGGGCTCCAAAAGAAACACACCATTGTGCCAATATCAACCGGTGTGCTTACCGAATCTTCCCCGTGCAACAATATCCTATTTCCATAGACTGCGGCTGACTACTTGAGTCGCCATATGTCATGCTGTCCTTCAGTCGACCGCCGTAAATATGGCCCGTTAGTGACTGTATTCAGATGAACCCCAGTGCATCTCGGTCTGCTTAAAGCTCCTGTGCGTCTGATTACTTGCAGTTGTCCAGACACACCCTTGCTCATCAAGGAAACAAACAACAGACTCTGTCATTGTCGAACACGGCATGATATAAAATATAGAAAGCTACCCATGCATACTACTACTCCCTGCATGCCTCAAAAAAAGCAACCGCTATGCCAAAGAAAATATTTTTACAAATACAATGCATATAGAGCATCTAAAACATGAATATCACAGACACAATATCTCAGAATTTGACGGTATGCCACAATATTTGGGTGAGGCCAACTCACCCAAATATATCTAGACCCACAAGGGGCCTGGCGTCTAGGGACAAGTGAATTAAAACAGGAAATGATCCTTCCTACTTAAGGTTTTCACTGTGCCTGTTGTGTTTTGATGTTCATGTCGGATGGAGCATGATGCCTGCCCCACCTCTTTTCTCCAAGTGTTTTGGAACAATGTACCATGACCTTCTTACACATTTGGTACTGCACAATTTATACTGCGCATTCAATGCTGTATACTTTTAACAAAATAATTAGCACTATGTGCTGCACATTCTATGGTGTGTAATTTGTGTGTACGGAACCGCACCCAATGAAATTCTGACAATTTTCATTCATAGTGCACGATTACGAGTTTCGGGATCTTACTGCCATAACAATGTGGCTGCAGTCCTAAAAACACAGTGGAGTCTGCTGTCTTCCGCCTGTCCAATTAAGATGCATGCAGCCAGAGCCACCGACTGCGTCAATGGAGTGTGTCCCACCTGCTACATGGCAGACTGCAATTTTGGCGATTCATACTCTATCGCCGATTACGAAAACACAGTTGTACTGGCAGTCCTCTCCCGGCTGTTTCCAGATGACAGTAGTCCGTCATGGTATGCTCTCAGCAAAGCACCATAACAGTGGCCATTGAATGGATACAAATACAACACACCTGATGTTGATTGGCCAAGTGGACACACCTGCAAATCACACTATAAAGCACACCCCATTTCAGACCATGATCCCTTTCCGCTCCACTGCAGCACAGCTATTTTGAGCAAAAATGTTGGTGAGATAAGGCAGGCCTTTTTTTCCCCAGCCCTTTTACCACTCTCCACACACATCTTCTGCACATGTTCTTTACAACCTTTGGTGTATTTTTGTTTGTATTTTCACTGGGGAAATGGCAAGGCAAAAAATCCACATTTTTCAGAATTGTCAGTCATAGTGGATGAAATCATAAGAGTAGAGCCCAAGGTCCAACATAGTAATCTCAGTCAGAAAAGGGAAATGTGGTCCAGAATAGTAGACAGAATGAATCCTGTAGGTACCATGCTGCACACACAGGAGTAAATTAGGAAAAGGTGGAACAATCTCAGGGGGAAGGTGCATTCTCTGGACTGGCGGTGGTCCTCCCAGATTCCCAATACAAATGTTACCCTGAGAGGAGGTCTTGGCAATACTACATTCTGAAGGCTTGACAGGAATACCTGGGGGAGGTTATTCTGGTATGTTACAACTCACTAACGGTCACAATACTACAATGTCCTGTTTGCCCTCAACTAAGCTTTTACCATTGTGTTGTTTCCTAATACGCAATCCTCAAAGTATCAGAGATTTTGGTTTGTCTGTTTTAATGTGTATTGTTGCATTTAAGATCACATGTGTTAATCTCCATTAAATGCCACATGTTGTAATGGTGTATTGGTGTCTGTAAGTGAATTACTATAAAAATATTCCAGGAGTCATGATATGTGTTCATATGTAAATGTATGGTTGATTCCAACTGCATTTCGGTAACAGGTATGTTACATTAACCACTTTGCAAGTCATGGGAAGTAGAGATTGAAGAGATTGAGACTACTATGAGGCCCTGTTTCTGTGAAAACAAGATGTAATTGTGATTTTGCCCATTCTTACTTGTCTGAGATATTTAAACTGATGTTCCTTTCTTATGAAGTGAGCAATCTGCATGCAATGTTCTGCTCAGAGACATTTCTGCCTACTTTGCTTCAGGTATTTAACGTCTACAAAGGTCTTGTTAATACGTTCAATACCACTGAAATATATCACAATAGTAATCTCTACCTATTTTGTTTTTTCTTGGTTTCTACTTACTGTGCACAAAATATTTGAATGTAGATACCACACTTCCATCAATAACAATGTTCCCTATTTGACAACAGGTCGATCTGGCAGAGCACATGCCCAGAGCTTGCCTACTGAAAAGACACCCACTCCACTCCAGTACCAAGCCGTCAGGGATGACAGTACTCTTGGTGATCTGGATGAGGATGATGGTGCTGGTCCATCTGGTCAGCCTGGGCAGACAGCCACAGAGAGTCTCACTCTTCTCACAACAACACCTCCCACCACAGCTGCAACACATCAGCCAACCTCAGTTCCCACAATCTGTGTACCTAGCACAGTTTCAACCATCCTGTACCCCTATTCCTGGATCCTGATGTGACAATCATCACCCCACTAGAGAGGAGCCAGGAGCCAGTGGGAGAGGGCACCATGAACGAAAGGCACAGGCTCATGCAGATAGTGGTCATGGCAGGGTAACTGTGGGCCAGCAGAGTGAGGTCACTGAGCCCCTCACACCCAGGCCATCATCTACCAAGTCGTGGGAACCTATTATGAGTCCCAAGGCATGATGGGCCAGGTACTCATCGAAATCCAGGAGATGAAACAGCTGCAGAGGGACATACACCATGAAATGCAAGCCCATTACACCAACATGGGCTGTCTAAATTGGGTGCTGCAGGACATTCCCAGTGGTACAAAAGGGGGTGGCGATGGACGGAGCATCTGAACCAATCAAACACTCACACCCAGTCAACAGATCTGGGTTTAATCCATCACTGTTCTTTAGCCCACTCTGCCACCCCAGTTCAGACATGGCCAAATGCAAATTAGTCTGACCCTGTGCCTCATGGGAACAGTCTAGCCCGAACTGCCAATCCATGCCTTCCCTGGACCGGAAACAAGCTTCCGAGGACCGGTTTCTGGCATTTCAGCCGTCTTCAGCCCGGCTTGCTTGAATCCAGTGGCAAAGTGAGCAAGGGACTCACGTCTGAGCATACCATGCCAACTTATGGTGAACAAAGTGGTACAAAAGGTGGTGGCGATGGACGGAGCATCTGAACCAATCAAACACTCACACCCAGTCAACAGATCTGGGTTTAATCCGTCACCATTCTTTAGCCCACTCTGCCACCCCAGTTCAGACATGGCCATATGCAAATCAGTCTGACCCTGTGCCTCATGAGAACAGTCCAGCCCGAACTGCCAAGCCATGCCTTCCCTGGACCGGAAACAAGCTTCCGAGGACCGGTTTCTGGCATTTTAGCCGTCTTCAGCCCAGCTTGCTTGAATCCAGTGGCAAAGTGAGCAAGGGATTCACGTCTGAGCATACCCTGCCAACTTATGGCGAACAAAGTGGTACAAAAGGGGGCGGCGATGGACGGAGCATCTGAACCAATCAAACACTCACACCCAGTCAACAGTTCTGGGTTTAATCCATCACCGTTCTTTAGCTCTCTCTGGACATTCCCACACACCTTTGCAGGGTTTTTCCAGCACCTTCGAACTCTTCATGTGGTCCAATAACATCAATCGCATTAACATCTGCAGCAGCCACAGGAAGGCAGTCCCTGCCAGAGGATGACACCTACAGACACCCCTGACCCCGCAGGTGTGGATCCCCCCTGCACTGGCAAGCTGGGACAACACGCAAATAACTAGGAGGTGCAGATATCAAAACCTCCACCACCGCCAGAAATAAAAACCTCAAATCAAATTTCCTCCAGTGTGTTTAACAGATTTATTCTGTGGACTATTTCAGTATACATATACCTTTCTGATGGGAATAGTATTTTGGACATTGGACTTCAAACTATTTGACATCTACAACTATCGTTTCATTCACCAAGAATGACTTCTTCACTTTTCTGTTTTCCTGTTTGGTTTTGCGCAAAGTTTATTTTATCCTTGTTCACTTAAATACATCCACTAGTCTGAAACTCATTGCCTGCTGTAGTATATCTCACATCTAGCAATGTATAAATGTACTCCCATCAGAACTTTACAATGCCAAAATATCAACTTGTATAAGCATGGACATGTTGCATATATGCAACGTTTAGCTTAGGATCACAACCATGTCTCACCAACACATACATCATCACCCTCCCTGTTTTTCCCAAACCATTTGTCCAGGCCCACTTCCCTAAACGAGGAGCCGTATCCTTCACTCCAGGCACCTCAGCCCCTGCCCCTGTCACCCCTGCTGCAGAGTGAGAAGGCTATTGACCTCATGAGCAACATCTCTGTGGGTCAGACTGCACTACTGAATACCGCCCATAGGCAAGGTAGCCATCTGCAGACATTAGGAATGCAAATTGATACTTAGCTAAAACATCTGCATCAATACCAGCAATTAACCACTACATTTTCCTCAGACTGAAACTGCATGTATCTATCCAGTTTATCAAATCTAATAATGGTGCATAATCTAAAACTAACTGAAAAACCTACAGTCAACACTACAAACTAACTCTGGGCTCCACTGTGTAGCATGCTACCTGTCCACAAAGCACCTCAACACTCCATCAGGTGTATTAAGCACTACATAAATCCACAATACATACAGTACCATGTGCTTCACATTGCATGATGAGTAGTTTTAGCGGTGCACTGTGCATTCTAAGCAGCCTGAGTATATACACTTCTGCATATTATGAAAAGCGAATTTTACACCACATGCTTAGTACAGTATGTCATGAACCGGGTACTGTTTTTTGTGTTGTGCTTTCTGTATTCTAAGGAGCTTGGACCAAGCAGTGAGGCCTTACGTAAGAGCAAAGTGCATGGGGTTGAAACATGTGAAATAGCACCAACGCAACACTACAGTTATAAAAAACATTGTTTTTGAATGTCATAATTAAATATAGATTAAAATAACACCTAAATGAAGAAGCCTCGATATTAAAATAAAAACCCTCCACAAGTAACAATGAAAACCAAAAAATCAATCTATGCCAGTGGGGTGCAACTGACTTGCACATAGGTAGCTTCTGTGGCTGACAAGCAGTGGAATGAGGTTAGAAACAAATTGGTTTATCATGATAAAAGCTCATGGAGGATGGAGACTAGTGATAGAGTGAGGTTGAGGAATAATTGGGAGTTTGTCCTAGCCAGACGTTTCACCTTCGGTGTTAGAATTGTTCTTAAAGTTGAAAATCTTCAAATGGGTGAGTCTGGTAGTAGTAGTAGCATAGGACACTGCAAGGTCAGATCTTATTTGGGTCAGCTTTACACTGTTATCCAGTCTTCCTGAGATGAAACATTGTTAAGTCAAACCTTTGGCAAAAAGTTATTTATCCTCCTTTTTGGACCTCTAAACATTTGGAAAAAGTCTTCTTTGATATCAGGGTCAAGTTGTGGGATGTTTCCCCAGACTCCAGTTATGAGCCACAGTTCAATGCCCAGTTGCATCTTGTGCAACTAGTTCCTGGGTTTCCAGCAGCACCAACTACCTTGGTAGTAGGACCTTCTCCTCTCCCAAGACCCAAAAGATATTTCACAGTGGCTGGTAGCTGAAATCTGTACTTGCAACTTGTCTTCTGACTGTTCTCCTTGCAGCCATTGCTTCCTCTGTCTGCTTGAACTTTTACACTTTAAAGCTTCAAGAGAAACGGTCCACAGACAAGAAGTTTGCAACGACCAGGTCCCAGAAATATTTGTGCATAACCTGAGCAATATTATATCCACTTTAACTATTGGTGCAACCTTCCAGTTGTAGAGATTCAAGATCTCAAAATTCTGGCAACTGTCCTCCATCAGGCAGATAGGATTTCTTCCAGCAATGCAGCCAGTCATCGTTTCTTTATTACTAACTGTTATCTCTCTTTCTATTGAGAGATTTGTATAAGCAATCTAAGCCAGTAATTGATGAGAACATCTAAGCAGATCAAACTAAAGTTTACAGAGGTTTTAAAACCAATATTTTTAAAAGTGTTAATCAGTCACTATATGAGAAAGGTGCTTTCATCATCATAATAACTTTATTGCTACTATTGCAGTCATAAAAACACAGAAGTTAATAAAAAATCGACAAAACATTTTCGTAATAACTAAATACTGAAGACCAATTACAGCGTAGACCATAGTTTGGCACACAGACTACCAGTGGTTTTCAAATGGTAAGACAGTTTTCAAATTATATTCAATTTTTAAAAATATAAATTAAGATAAAAATATTAAAAACATTATTAACATTGTAGAAAATGGTTAAGAAGCGCTCCAAGTGTTCACAGATAAATAATACAAACAGAGCTCACTAGATATCAATTTCCATAAGGTGCCTTCTTTTCAGCCACATTCCATGTAGAAATTTAGCAATTGCAACCACATACACCAGGTCCATATCAGATTTTAGAATTCTAAAAAAGACATGATAATCCCTAATGCCCAAGTTCTTACATAATTGTATTATCCATTTAGACCTGGCCTGCTTATATGCCGGGCAGAAGAAAAATACATGAATTTCTGCTTCTTCAGCCACTCGACATCCGGGGCAAAGGTAACGGGCCTCAACTGACCACTTATTAGTTGTTGCAAATAGTTGCAGGGTCCCGTATCTGAATTGGAGGAAAAACCTCCTCATGGACAAAGGTGCTTTAGTACAAGAGCTATGCCAGAGTCCTCTGTACCACTGCCAACAAAGATGACAACACTGTGCTTTCTGTCACTCCTGTACAGCTCTCCCTAAACTCAGTCCAAGATTGATCTGCTCATGCCTTCAAAGGATCAGAGAAAATCCCTATCCATTCAAGTGCCTATCCACCTAGCTCCCTTCACATTCTTGGAAAGGTTTCACTAAAACTGGAGGTCTTGCCTACATAAAGGCACCAAGCATTAGGGTATGTTTTTGTTAAGTTATGTTATTTTATGTTAAATATTTTTTTATATAGCAGATTCATTATTGCAGCTAAATTAAATACTTTTTTGAAGAGCAGAGTTTTCAAATTTTTCCTAAAAAGTGTGAAGGCAGATTCCATGCGAAGATGTAAATGTAAAGAGTTCCATAGGACAGGAGCTTGAACTGAGATACTGCATCCTATCAAACATGTTTTCTTGAATGTGGAAATTATTAGGATATTGCTAGAGGAAAAGCAAAGCAAAGCAAAGCTCCCAGATAGAAGTCAGACAAGTCTTTAGCCTGAGGGTGGGACTGCGCTGTGAGTGGTAGCTTGGGGCCAGATCCCTACTGCTGTGCTCCGCACCCTAGTGTCTCAGCGCGGAGTGGGTGACCTTTGCGGCTACAGCCTACCTGATTCCTGCAGCCTTCACCAGGTGAGTGCTTGGCTGTGCCACTGGGGCACAGACCTGGAGGGAACATTGTCAGTCAATACCTGCGGTGGGGATTGAATTGATGTCTGCATGCAGGTCGCCCCAGCCTCCTTTTTCATCATGTTTGGTGTGGGCGGGCTGCGTGGGCTATAACTGTGAGGCCCTTTTGTCTCTCTGGCATCACTACAGCCTGGTTTTCTCTCAGGTGTGAACCTGCCACCTTCCGGGGTCTGTTTTGCAGAAGGTTAGGCAGGGGTTTCTCCCCTCCCCCCGCTATTGGCGTTATCTACCTGCTTGAGTTGGCCAATTATTTGGTCCTGTGCTGTGGGGCTGCCTGTGAGAGCTGGCACGTGGGATTGGTTTGCTGTGATTTGAGTCCCTTACTAATGGAACGCAGATCCTCCTTTTTGTGCCTGCTGCTACCACACACAATTCTACTGGACTGCACTCCTTGCCAAACTTCACCCTGGTGTGACTTTCTGTCCCAGGGTGCACCAGATATTAACCCAGCAGCAGCCGCTCTGGGGAGAGGCGTGGTGAATTCGCTTATAGCGCTGCCTCACCCCCAGGACCAAGGGTGGGTCCATCCTGCGCCTGTCAGTGCCAGAAAGAGGCAGGGCAGGACCACCCCCTTATCCCTGCCTTGCTGTGATTGACTTTCTCTGGACTTCGGTGCTGCAGTGCAGCCTAATTTTTCATATTTTTTCGTGCAGTGGCAGGAAGCCTTGTTTGAAGTTGGCTGGCGAGATGGGTAAACGTAAGACTGGGGATGGTGCTCCTAGGGCCCCTGAAAGGGAAGAAGCCCCCAGAACGTGAAAGGGAAAAATGTGTATTAGATAGGATACTTTACTATTAGAATGCACCAACATTATAAACTCTAACCCCAGGCCGACTGAGTCCAGTCCAATGGTCCCTCCTAGAGAGCCAGCAAAGTGGGTCCATAAAATGTTTGATGATCTGTATATGATCCCTCAACTACGGGAGCCTAGGGAAACCCAGGATCCATCGCTCGTTGCTAGTCCTGAAAAACTCAGCAACTCAGGGTGTACATGGAGCTGAGTGCAGCAATCGATATTCCATCTTATCTATTGATGATACTGAAATTGAAAGACACCCGGTTGCAAGGTTGAACTCTATGAATCCTGACACTATTTTCTTTTTTTTTCCAGTTATAAATAGTGCGAACTAGACCAGAGACATCGGGTATCAGAGCGCTTTACATGAGCTCCAGTTTCGTTACAGAAGGACACATTCATTTTTTTTTGTTAGGCACAGTGAGATTAAGTGATTTGCCCAGAATCACAGGATATTGAGCATTGTTACCGAGACTCAAACCCAGTTCCCCAGCTTTGAGGTCGACGGCTCTAGCCATAAGGCTACATCATCTCTCCTATTTTAATATTGCAGAGTTTGATAGGGGTCATTGAAGAACTAAGGGAGCAGGTTAAGATTCTCCTCAGGACAGTGGAGAAATTTAGAGAAGGTAATAACAATAGACAGTTGTGTTGCTACACTGGTGGGGAGGAGGGTGGCAAGGAGGGGGGCCTTAGGCATTGGGATATTCACCAAACCGATTTGATTTGTGCTACCCTTCTGTAATTACTTCTTTTCAGCCCCCCTCAGACCTACCAATAAATCACAATTGTCTGGGAAAAAATGTGGAAAGGGTGTGTTTACGATACTCTGCAAGTAGAGGAAGACGATATGAGAAGGAAGTGGTTGACAATTCAGGGTGGCGGGGACACGAGTGCCTTGTGTAACCCCCCCCATAAATCTTGGTGATCCTGTTCCAGAGGGACGACTGAAAACAGCATTTATGCTCCCAGTAAGAGAGCGTAAACCATAGCAGTTGTATACCTTGTCCATGTCCCTAAGTTGTCTCCCGGTTCTAGAGAAGATAAGGATTCCTTGGTAAATAAAGTTATTTACTGGTTTCGTGAGGTCAGACACTGCTGTTTCATCATTAGGAGTGACATTACAAAAGCAGATAGGATTGCAACTCTAGATAGTTTGCAAGATAAGATGCAGGTCTCCTTTTCAAGTAGAGACATAGTTGAGGGTTTAATGGCAATTGAAGCCTGTATAATCTCTAATGCAAGTACTGATACACAGCTTCCATTTTGTGACCCGGCAGAGTCTTTGGCCTCACAGTGCACTAGAGTAGGCAGAGGGGTTGAAGAAGGGAGCAGCCAAATTAGTAGAGCTTTTCTGTGTCTGGAGTCCAAGACCCCTTGTTGTTTGTCTAGGGGTGTAGGAGCTTGAAAGGAAGCAGGCTGATTCACCCGCCTTTAGCAAGAAAACACTCCAGGGATAGGGGGAAACCATTCAAGGACCTATAGTAACTTCCCATTAGTGCAAGAACTGTCACAGGTGGCTAATCATCCAGATGTTAGTGTCAATAGGAATACCAATATTATATTCCCCAATTCCCTGATGAAATAGTTTGGTGCCGGAAGCACTGATAAGAATTACGTCATGGAATATAGCAGGAATAGTTAAACTGTTGTCTGATTTGAGGGGGAAAATTAATTGAAACTTTTGATATATTCCTATTTCAGGAAACATGGTGTTTTTCTTCCTTTCACAGGAGTGGGTATACAATGTTCTATGTGGAAGAGGTTAAGACTGCAAAGGGTAGATCCTCAGGGGGACTGGGTATCTGGGTCAAAAAAGCACTCCAATGCAGAACTAACATAATACACAGTGGCTCCTCAGATATCTTAGCACTTAGGTTGGTGTTTCCCTCAGGCTAATCCCTGAAAATGTATAATGTATACAATAGAGTGGTGCCCGAAATGAGGAGACAATTACTATCAACCAACTAGGGAAGGATCTCATTTTTGTGGAGGGATATTTACTCTACCTTTGAAACCAATAGTTGCTACCCCCCCTCGATCTAACCTGTGAGTTGGACAATCAGTGGGGTATACCGCAGAAAGTTCTCCCAAATGGTGAGATGGACACCCAAAGCTGGTCAGTTGATGTCACTAACATTAAACTTTGATCTTAGATCTTCAAATGGTAGATGTTTGTCAGATCGACAGGGTTAAAACTACATTCAATAGGCCAGACCACTGCAGCAGAATTAATTACTTTTTGGCTGACGTCAAGCTTTGGCCTACCATCTTGGGTATGGAAGTGATAGACCCAGCAGACCCTTAGTATTACAATATTTGCCAAATCAGCTCCAGAGTACGTAGGCAAGGGAAATATTGCATTAGGAGAACTCTCACCCACTAATACTCTAAGACATATCAGGTGGGATTGGGTAGCAAGGAGCCTGGCAGCTATAGACATTGTAAAGGAAAGTGTCAATGCAGATTATGAGCATCTGTCCAAACTCTTCCTTGAGCTAAGAAACGAGGAGTGGGCATGTAACCATGATAAGTTATCTAACAAAATAAGGGAAGTGTCGGGTAAGGACAGGAAGAAAGGGAAGTCTTCTCCAAAGCCCGATGCTTGGTACGATGACGATTGCAGAGTGGTCAAAGGTGAGCTCCTTGTGGTTATCAAATCTGAGGGCATATTAGCAAGGGCAGTATCACCGCTTAAGCGGCACTCTTTGCCGCTAAAGCGGCGATATTTTTATCGCCCAATCAGCATCTGTTGCTAACAACAAGAGTCGCTGCTATCGCTGGTTTATTATCGCCTTGTAGATAAACGTTGATAATAACGCGCCATCTACGCGATGTAAACCAGCGATAAAAAATACAGCGCTTTGCGATAATCATCGCAAGTCCTTGCTAATATGGTCCCTAGATCTCAAGCAGAGATAGTTAAATCTAGGGCTGACTATCGGAAAGTGCTTATTAATGAAAAGAGAGAGTTGGAGAGGCCAAAAGAATACAAAGGCATTTTGGAGGTCAGCTGCTGTGACTACAAACAGCCGCAAACCAATGCTGGACTTCTGTATTCAACACAACGAGTGGTTAGTGCATTTTAGCCAGCTATATTCTGATTCAGTTCAGGACGGTGAAGGTTAAAAGCATGCCAACAGGCCATGGGGCTATCTCTGCCTACAAGAGTCTGAAGTTTTCGTTAAAGGAAACAATAAAGAACCCAGGACCCGACAGAATACCAAGCGATCGGTATTGAGAAAATCCAGAAATTTGGGAGCCATTCATAAACTTGCTCTCTATTGGTATCCTATCTGGTATGACCATTCCCCATTGATGCAGGCTAGCTGAAATTGTTAATATATTCAAGAAGGGTGATGGGGCAATACCAGCAACTATAGGCTTATCAGCCTGATTTACTCCCTCTAAAAAAAAATTTGCAAGCAGGTGTTAGAGCATCTTCAAGAATGAATGCATGAAGAGAATGTCTTTTTGGACTGGCAGGCAGGATTTAGATACAATTTGAGCACGTTGGATCAGATTTTTTAGTTTGTATGTGTTTATTAGAAGGAAGTGTTCATCGACAAGAGTAAACTATATGTTGCCTTTGTCGATCTTACTTCGATCTGCCTTTAACATGGTCCCTAGAGACAAGTTATGGCGAGTACTTGAAGAAATGAGTGTGTTGAAATGTAAAGTCAGATTCTCTTGTTTTTTGATTAAGCTATGCCTCATTCGTTTTTCACCCCTGCCCTGCTTTCAGCCTGGCTCTCTCTCCTAGACACCGCACTTGCATAAACATTAGTAAAGAATCTAGATTAGGACATTGTAGGCTGTGCAAACATGCAACGTCAGTGCAAAAGAACAGCTGGCAATCTGCTCGAGGGTTTTCAGGCAATGGCTAACCCACAAGTAGGGTCTACTGAGATAGCATATCTTGTTGTTCAGCCTTAGGACGTAGCAATTGCACAAGACACTGAGGCTGTTGATTTTTGCCTTACCTCATTTGTGTGTTTTTCCCAAAACTCTATTTACCTCTGGGTGTCCCTTGTTTGTGATCTCTTGCTATAAAAATCCATGTAACCATCGTTCAGTGTGCTCTCTCCTTGAGTATCTCTATGGTGCTTGTCAGACGGAGCCCCATTCATGAATGATAAATAAATGACCTGTGGTTTGTACTTCACTTCACTGTTGATTCCTCCTTACTTGTTAAGAACCCGTGCGCTAAGTGTGACTCTGCACCGGTGGGTTATTACTAATCCACTTCCACAGGTGTTCCTGCTCCTCTCCTAAACATTTTGGTGAGGTTACATGCAGACACTATGGCTCAAGTGAGATGGGGAGAGGAACGAGCATTGATGGGGCCCATTTACATAGACCAAGGGGTAAGATAGGGGTGCGTACTGGCACCAACGCTGTTTACCTTATATATTAATGGTGAAAGTGAGTTCTTGAATAAGGATGGCTGTGATGCAACCAAAATTGGAGGGCCCACACTCTTTTTTGCAGATAATCCTTTGTTGTTTTCAAAGTCACCCCAGGGGCTCAGTAGCTGAATGATTTTCAGTTGTTTTGTTTTTTTGCGGGATTTGGAGCTTAATAGCTCCAAGACCAAATATATAATCTTTTCCTCTCAGACAACGATTCACTGTAAGAGACGAATGTTTGTGGGCAACACCCCTCTAGAAGAAGTGGCTGAGTTTGATAATTTAGTTATAAAATTCAGAAGAAACTTATGCTGGTCTCCACAAGTGGGAAGGGCACAGCTGTCCTTGGTGCAACCTACGGCAAGCATAACAAAAATCTATTGGCAAACAATTTCTCGAAGGGTGGCCCCTGCGCTAGAGATCTATAATGTCAAGGCTACCATACTGGTAGGTAGTATAGATTGAGTGCTTGGTCTGGAGAAGCACAAACTCAGAATATAAAATGTACCACCATGCCTAAAAGTTCTCTTTAATATTGAGAATTGATTTCTACCCAAATTGCAACATTAGGATAATGAAAGACGGGAAGAAATCATAACACTCTAATATTTTTAATGACAGTTAATAGCTCACCATTATTTGTTAGTATTTTCATTTATAAACTATAAGTAAGAAAAAGATCTTTCTGACAAAAGCAGTAACCCACTGACCTATTTACATTATATGCACCCGAAGTCAGCACCCGGTGCGGTGGCACATGTCACGTCACCCTAGAGCCGATCTTGCTGTTGAACAAATGAGGAGGCAATGATGATCCATGGGAATTCCATTGTTTAATGGTACACTGGCGCCTTAAAAGGGGCCAGATCGACTGCTTGTCTGCTGTTTTGAAGCAATTACTTTATCCAATAATGAACAGGACCGTGCAAGCCAGTGGCCTCCACACAGCCATCCAAAATATTGTGGTTGACCATGTCAAAAGCCACTGACAGATATAGTAGGACAGGTGCATATGAGTGTCCTGTCTCTCCATGCATAAGCATATCATCCTGTACAGAGAGGATGACACACTCAACGCTATGTGCTGGACGAAAGCCACCTTGAAGAGGATCAAGTTAATTTGTCTCCTGAAGATGCCAGCAACATGGGCCTCCAAGATTTTGGATGGAAATGGTAGGGACGATATTGGATGATAGTTCTTCAAAACAGTTGTACCTTCCCCTTTTTACAGAAGTGTTAGTATCAGCTTTTTCATTTCCTAGATCATTGATTTCAGAATACTAGGGTGGCAGAGATCAAGTGGTGATCCCAATTTTACTTTGGACATCAGCGTGTAGGGCCATTCTTTGTTGATCACAGAGAACAAGTGCAAATTAATAGGGATCTTCTCCTGTGAAGTTAGAATGCTATACATGCCACTAGAGGGAATACTTTCTTCAATTAGTTTTATTTTATCAATAAAGAAACAATTCAAGTTGTTGCACCATTCTTGTTAATGAATGATAGTGTGAGTGACTCAGTCTGATGTGGAAAGTAAATTTAAGAATTCAAAAATTTCCTACTGAGTTTTAAAACTTCCCCTATATATTCATATAATAAAGGGGCTTTATTTGAGTAAGTTTAATTTTATACACTGTCATCCCACTCTTAAATATCCTTTGATTATTGGGTGTGTAGTCTTTCTGCCATTGTTGTTCCAAATGGCAAATATTTGTTTTGGTCTCTTTTATTCCTGGGAGAACAAGGGAACAAGCTCAGAATGGTTTCTTACTCTATAATTCTTTAGAGTTGCATGTTGATTGCTAGCTGCTTCCAGACAGTTGATAAATTTCTTTTTCGTCGCATATATATTGAAGTTTAAGATGGGAGCATCATTAGAGAAGGTATGTCTAAAGTTTTCTTTATTTAGTTGATACCACTTGTGAAAGGATTTAAAAATGAATTTTCTACTGCATCTTTGTGGATTAGTTAGAAGAATAAATGTGATCACAGAGGTAATGGTTTGCTGCCTTAACAATTTCTAAAACTAGTATTTCAGCTTCTTGAATATCTGCAACTTGGAGCATCAACATTCTTTGTTTATGGTGAAAGGTGACCACCACTCCTCACTGTTGGAAATGGTCCTTTCTGCAGTGTCACCCCCAAAATTCCTGCCATCCTCCTCCCCTTTTTGCTGAATTTGTTTTGCTAGCTTTAGGATTCTGGTACCTTTGCCATTGGTAACCAGTGCTAAAGTGCTTGTGCTCTCTGCTTAAAACATGAGAACATTGGCCTATCCACAATAGCCATATTTTATTTATTTATAAGTCCCTAGTAATGTGCACTACCTGTCTTCAGGGCCTGTAAATTAAATGCTACTAGTGTGCTAGTAGAATGTATTGTGCCACCCATTTAAGTAGCCCTTTAAACATGTCTCAGGCGTGCCACAGCAGAGCCTGCATGTGCAGATTTATACTGCCATGTTGACCTGGCAAGTTAAACCTCTTGCCAGACCCAAACATTTTTATTTTTAATACATATAGGTCACCCCTAGGGTAGGCCCTGAATAGCCAGAGGGCACGGTGCAATGTATTTGTAAAGAAGGGCATGCACTTTTAAGTTTTACATGTCCTGTTAATGAGAATCTTTAAAATTAGTTTTTTCACAATTGGAAGGCTGATCTCTCCCATAGGATAACTTTGGGATTACATTAATACATTTTATAAGTGTAATTGAGAAGAGATTGGACCCCAACGTTTGGTGTCTCTGGAATTCTGAAAATGCCACATTTAGAACATTTCCATTTTCTTAACTTAGCCATTTGTGCCTGCTGCCTGTCTCTGATTGCATGTCTGGGTTGGTTGAGTGACTGCTGGATGTATGACGTTACTACGGAAACTATTGCAATGCATACCTTTACAATGCAACTTCCATAACAGAGCATACCATAACAATGCAAGCCATCACAGCGCATGTTCCATTACAACGAAAATGACTATTCTAACAACCCTGGGTCCTTACTTCAGGGAAGGTGCTGGTCATGCGTTGTGTAATAGAACTTGTGTTATATTGACTGCGTTGTAAAGGCATTGCGTTGTAAGGCCCGCGTTTTAATGGATGTTTCCCGTGACAGCTGTGCTTTGTGTATTCAGGCCTCAAGGTCTCAAGCCCAGTGCTTTGAGACCCTCACAGGTGATTTAATGCGCTATGCAAATGTCTGATTGATTGATTGATTAACAGCAACACATAAAGGGAGTTTAGATGTGACCTGATGGCCCTGTATGTCCTGATGGGACATCCTGGGCAGGATGGAAGGGAGGAGCTGGAAACAGCCTTACACTTACACCTGAATAAGTTGTGTTCTGTCCACACTCAAAAGGCTGCATACCTCCCTGTAGTGACTTTGGGGCCAGAGCAGGAACTCTGTGCACTTCAAAGACATCTCTTTGATGTCTCTCCCACTTCAAAGGTCCAACTGGGTATACGTATTGGACCTCAGACACCTCAACTCCATGACACTCCTGAACCTGTGGATACTCTGCCAGGCAGAGGGACTGCTGTGCTGCTGAAAGAACTGGCACTCTGGCGAACTGCTATTCTGAAGGAGCTGCAGCCTTGCTGTGCTGACCTGCTGCCTAGGGAAGAAGGACTGACCCAAAACCCATCTTGAACCCAGGACCCTAGCATGACTCAAAGGGCTAGTCTCCTTTTTTGAGCCTCATGGAAATAACAGCTCCTGGACCTATCTTCAATGAGCTACTGACCCCCAAGAGGCACCTCTCAGTCCCATGGCCCTTGGAAGTGGTCCATCTGCCTTTTAAGTCAAGATTGTGCGCTTTTTGCGAATGCGAGCAGGTCAGTTTGCCTTGGAACCTCGTCACTGGTACAGAATTCCAGAACGAACAGGCTCAAGTTCGTCTCTCTGCACAGCTTGTCCGCCTGCGACACCTGGCGGCTTATCGTACGCCACGGATTAGCGATGGCCTCCTTGCTCCCCGCAAACTTCTTCACCATGAACGAGACTCTTGGTACAATTCTTGAGAAGGTAAAACTTCAGCTGGACATACCTGGAACTGTAACTGACACACGCTTCATGATGGTTGGCCTGAACGTTTGGATTTTATCTGGTCTAGAACAACCAGATTTACCCTGTTATATTTCTGAGCACTGTATTGCAGTTTATTCTTTGAAAATTCATAACACAAGTTCAACTAATTATATTTTTGTCATTTCAGTCTATTATGTTCATTAATTAAGCTCTTATGTTCTAACCTGGTGTGGAATCTTATTGTGTGGTGGTTTCACTGTCTTACAGCTTGAAGTGTTTGTGACTTACCTTGACTAGGATTGTGGTTGCTGCTTGGAAAGGGTGCATGCCTCTGCCAACCAGAACCCCAATTTGTAACACTCACCCTCTCTTATCTAGAAATTCTTTTTTAAATAAAATATGGTAGTTATTTGGAGGTCTGCAAGAATATATGGGAATGAAACTTCATTAAGCCATGTCTTGGTGGGTTCTTCCGAGTTGAGGAGATCAAATGTCTCCAATTGAGGCTCATTGGGCCTGGCCTTTTCTTCAGGATCACCCCATATTTTTGCGTTCCTTGATGAACTCATATTTGTTAGCTTTTAGAACTTTGCATATTTTTCTCCTCTCCTCCTAACTGGTGGTAAACTGGTGGTAAAATGCTTGCGCTTTCTCTTTAAAAGGTGGCAAAATTGATGTCATATTGTTCCATTTAATTTGCTTAGAAGTTCCTAGTAAATGGTACTACATGTACCCAGGGCCCGTAAAGAAAGTGCTGCAAGTGGACTGCAGCACACATTGTGCCAACCACTAACGTAACAGTGTAAAGCATGTTTTAGGCCCTCCTCTCCTCCTAACTGTTGGTAAACTGGTGGTAAAATGCTTGCGCTCTCTCTTTAAAAGGTGATAAAATTGATGTCAGATTGGTCCATTTAATTTTCTTAGAAGTTCCTACTAAATGGTACTACATGTACCCAGGGCCCATAAAGAAAGTGCTGCAAGTGGACTGCAGCCCACATTGTGCCAACCACTAACGTAACAGTGTAAAACATGTTTTAGGCCCGCCAATGCAGCCATTAGTGTAGTTTTAACTGCCATGTAGACCTGGCATAACAAAGCTTTTAGGAGGACTAAACCTTCCTTTTTAATACCTGTGTGTAACTTCTACGGTGTGACCTCAATACTGTTTTCAGATCTTTTAAAACCAGCCCTGACCCACCTATGGCAGTGAGCGCACATTACGCGTCTTTAACTTCAAGTAAACAAGTCACCACTTTGAGCTTGAATTCCTGATTAGAGCTCTGCTGATATGCAAAATGTTCCAAATTATGCTAAGTACATTGGTTGGTAAAACATAGCAGACTGGACTGAAAAATATATTGAGTGAGATGGAAAAAAAAGAAAACAAGTGCAAAAGTGAAAAGGATATCTGCAGAGAGCTCTATTCATTGAGGGTGGGGTGCGAATAGATTGTTTGCTGTTACATCGTTGGCAATGTGAGTCTGCAGATAGTTTCACATTTTGGGTGAGTTATCTGGGTGTTAAGGTTTAGAGATGTATACATAAAGCAGATGTTTTTCATTGTAGCTGCATACATCATTATTGCTAGCCAGTTGAGGAAAGCTAAAACTGAAGTGATAAGATTCCTTTCTAGGACTCGATAACCATCTGGTTGCAGCATGAAACCAGCTCTAAATGGTGGAAGTTGATTTTTGGCTAGTCCGTTAACTAAAGACACATCGGGGCATATGTACAAGCCCCTATCAACTCGTGAACATCACTTTTTGTGATGTTTCCGTGGAGATAGGGACTTTGCCTTATTTACAAGGCAGCGTTAAGCCACTTAATGTGGCTTAACGCTGCCTTAAGCCACTTAATGTGGCTTCACGCTGCCTTGTAAATAAGGCCCCCTTTCATGCTATGCTTAGAGTGAGAGGGTTGTGCAATGAGTGTTGCGGTTAATGATCCACTGCAACACCCATTGATTTTGACGTTGCATTCTATTTACAAGGGCAGCGTTAATAGGAGGCAGTGCCAAAAGTAAGACCAGTCTTAAGTTTGCTTTCTTTCTCCTCGTTTTTGCTTTTTCCCTGTGGGCTGCTTTGCGCAACACACATGGAAAAAGCAAAACTCCTTGGATTGTTTATGTACAGAAAGGTGACACTTCCAGCATATAAACAATCTTATTTTATTTTAACGATTTATGACTTCCATGTGTGCTGCATTAAGCAGCCCACATAGCAGTGACAAAATGGCAATTCAAGATGGTTTATGTGCAGGAAGGGGGACCTTCCAGCACATAAACAATCTTCCCCTGCACGCAGACACCCTTGCACTATGGTGCAGGGGTGCCTGAGTTGGCGCTACACTGCTAAGTGTAGCGCCAGTGCAGGGGAAAATGCAAGGCTGCACGATATCCTTGTAAATATGGTGCAGCATTGTGTTTCTGAAGTGGCGGAGTGGGGCGTTAAGCCATGACGGCTAATGCCTCACTCTGCCACTTCCTAGTACATATGCCCCATCATGTTCTAATTGATTCATTGCAAAGATATTATGTGGAAATTCGTTTTTTCTAGCTTTTAAACTTTTTTTAACAAGATATATTTCTGACTTGCTTGAATATCATTTTTTGGGAGAAAGGACTCAGAAGAACCCCAAATGGTATGAGAGTATGATCAGAAATGGAATACCCAACTTGTATTTCCAGAGTACTGAGGAAAATGAAATTTTGCCTGACCAGGATGCCCCCTACGTATACCCTATGTTACATGTGTGTGCATGTCATCCATGCATATTCCCTGTAGTGGCCTGAATCACTAGGCCTCTACATTCATGTCCTGCATTAGAAATTCCAGTCATCAAAGTCTCCCAAACGTTAAGGTAGCATAAGGCCCCTGTATTTGCATTTCATGACTCCTGACACACTGAAGCTGCAGTTACGTCCCTCCGACCTCGCATACTTCTAGCTCAGCCGAGAGAAGCCCAGCAAGAGGCCTGCCAAGACAGTATTATGAATAACAATTATCTGTTTGCTTTACAGAATCACGTTTCAGCCTGGTGAAGAAGGTACACAGAACCCGTCCGAGGGAGATAGGGCCTAGCCATTCTGTCTCCATTTAAGTAAATCACAGTGCTTGCATCCATAGAAGAGCTCACAGCCCTCATGCAATGAACGAATAAATATGCCCTCTCTGTCTTTTAGTGATGAACAACTATTGCTTCAGATAATACATCCCCTGACTCTAGATATCAGTTGTACTAGATGTGCTGGTCGCCTTGACACAAGAGATCTCTCTACTAGGTTGAAAGTCAGCTTCCTCCCAGTTACACGTCAATTGCACGTCATGCTCAAAGTTGCACAATTAGGGCATAGTTCCAGCTAGCTATCCAAACTCCTCCTCTAAGTACCCACCCACCTATGACACCTACCTATCACCTACCTATGACTCATCAAAGTGTACACCCACATGTTCTTATCTCATGTTCTCTCTGCTCTGCCTCGAGCGTTCCTTCTTACGTCCTATGTACAAGATAAAATGTATATAACCCATGTTCAGAAAATAATTGTTAGAAGACCCTTCCTGAACCTCTGTGGTGATGGAACTGATTCTCCCTTTGACTCGAGTTATTGGAATAAAGCCCATTTAACTTGGACACCACGGATCCTGTCTCTCATTTGATGCATGATACTTTGTTAATGCCTAGAAATTCTGCCAGGGTAATATTTTATTTACCACATAATTTGGCGCCCTTACAGGGACATATCCCTTTCCCCACTCGCCGGAGTTGTAGGTCTAGTCTTTGCCACCTTCTACAGCCGTGACGGACTTCAAGTGCGCACGCCATCGGGATTTCCCGCTACTCTCTCAGGCCCAGGAGGAGGACGGACTGCGACCAGGCATCCATGCGAGGCGGTGAGGAACGCGGATCGTCTCAACCAGAGCCCAGCCCGTGAGAGAGCAAGGTCCGAGGTCTCCAGAGGTCCACCTGTTCCAAGGCGCAAGCGTAGTCAAGTCAAGTTTCCGAGGCCTTCAAGTTTCAAGTTCTGCTTCCCGGTGAGTACCACTATGGGGAATGCATCAAGTTTCAAGACGGGTCCACTGTAAAAAGTGGAAACGGTCAAGACGGGTCCACTGTAAAAAGTGGAAACGGTCAAGACGGGTCCACGGTTAAACGTGGGCCCGGTAAAGACGTGTCTCATTTTTTGGGACCGGTATGGTTGTACTGTATTCCAGTGCACAAAGTTTATTGTTTTCAAGTACATGTTTTATTCCATGTATCAGGTTAGACTGTGTCTGTTTTAGTGTTATAATGTTTCTTGTATGAATGATTGTTGATTGTTTCAGTCTATTTTTGTGTATTGTGTTTTCATTGTATTGATTTCGAACATGCCACTGTTTTCAAAGTTACGTCAGATAGGGACCAGAAAGGGTATACTAGAAGAGTCAGTTAACATCCCGCTTAGAGACACACCTGGTCATGACCCTCTCAGAAAGATGCCATTGAGTTATGGCGCAAAGAGTCACATAGGTGATCAGAGAAATAATTCAACAAAGTAGAGAGAAATAAACTAGCAGAGGAAAAAGCCAAAGAAAAAGAATCACGTCCTCTCAGAAGAACTAGCTAGAGTTAGAGTTAGAGCTATAAGTTTACTGTGGAGTTCCTTGTAAATAGCGCCTTGTAAATATGCCTTGTGAATAGCGTGTCATTTTTGTGACATGTTGAGTTTCTTGTAAATATGGCTTGTGAATAGCGCCATGTGGTTATGTTTTGTGCAGAGCTTGTTATCATTACGTTAGTCAGGAGAGAGCTGGATCTCTTTCAAGTACTTGGAGAAAACGTTTTGAAGATGTGCGTACGTGTTATGTGATAACGTGGAGAAATGAGTTCATGACTTTCCCATGTACTGCAGTCATTGGGGAATGATTGTGCTTCAGCTGCCAAAGAGTTAATATCTTGTACTGAGTAGGCAGTATTTGTTTTAACATGCTGTTTAACAAGGTGTTGAGGGATTTTGGCGTTTTTTGGTGTTTGCGGGGGCGTGTTTTTGAGCGGAAATTCGTACCCGTTCCAGTGGAGGGATTTGGTTGCGTTTTTGGTGAGGATTTAGGGGATAGCTTGGACTACTGTGATGCCAAATTTGAAAGGGATCTGAGCAGTGGAAGTGGTGGAAAAAGCATGTTTTGTGTGGAGGTGCGATTTGCCATGTTATCCAATGGGCGTATTTCTGAAAATTGAGATAAAGGTTTCCTTGACTTTTCATTCTGGGTCTGCCTATGTGCTTTGTCAGTTTGCAGATTGAATGGTAAAAACTTGCATGGAGAGTAAAGAAGTGTATTTGTAAAGGGTTTGCCTTGGAACACTTGATTTAATGTGTTTGACTCAGAGGTCGGTAGTTGTAAATAAGCCAGTCTTATTGAGATAAGGGTTTTTGCACGGAGAGTGCTTTAATGTTTTTCACGGTTGAGAAGACATTATAGAATAGACCCATTAGAGAATGTGCTATTAATTAGTGTACTGCAACCGTGTGTTTTTTTAAATAGGAATGTTTCTACAGAATATTTTCCCAATGCAAGCTGCCCTTTAGAATAGCGTTGTGACAGTTAATAGACTCAATTAGAAAACATGTTTTTTTGTATTTATTTTGTTTGAAAAATTATGAATCTGGCCCTTTGAATAGGTAGAATAGAAGAGCTTGCACACTTAATTAGGAATAATGGCTATTTGAAAATTAAATTAATGAACGTGGCCCTTTTGATAGCTATAATACACTACCCTCCTTAATGCATTGCTATGTGTCCCCTACATTAGTTTAATTTGCATTTAGTTTCAAGGCTCACCTATGTACTTTGACAGGCTGCTGATAGAAAGGTAATATCTTGCACGGTAAACGCAGTGTTCATTTAACATGCTGCCTGTTATATGTCCACCAGCCTTTGTAAATAGGGTTTATTATGTCTGATTCAGAGGTCAGTTAGGCTGCAATGCTTACACAGATGGTTACAGATAACCATTTAGTGGAGACACTTCAATTGATGTATGCAGAGAACAGTCCCAACCCAACAGTCCATGATAAGTCGTTTCTTTTTCTCAAATGCAAAATGCATAGCCTTGTGTGCAGAAGCACATTGTCCCATATTTGTGTGGTAATTTGCATGCTAAACAAATGCCCATGTTTCAAATGTCTTGCCTTCTAGCTGAATTAGTTAGACAAAAGTGTTTATTAGAAAGTGGAGCTTTTAAGTAGCAGTACAGGATTATTTTAATGTGCTAGCATGTCACTTAGTTACAGAAAATATGTCCTTATTAAATTGGCTTCAGTGAAATTAGAGAATGTTGGTTTAGCCCTCTGGCCTGGGTACAGATATGTTTTGAATTACAGAGAATGTGTTTTTCGACCTTGAAGGTCCTGGCTTCCAGTATATGTTTATGTAAAGGGAGGGTTTTTCCCTCTTGCCGTGCCTGTATTGTTATTATTGGCCATACTCCAATTCTTTTCCGCGGACGAGACCGAGCTCTGTCTTCAGTAACTTGGCAGCTGTTCTCAGCTCTCAGAGCCTCCGTGATGAGCCGCAGAGAAATGTTTATGTAAAGGGAGGGCTACTGCTCCGACTTACACTAGCTTCCTTCGAATGTGGAGGGAGGAGGCTTGCAGCTCACTCTTTAAGAAACTTGGCAGACGTTTGGCTCTTTCAATGAGCTCAGCGTTGGCAGCGACCCAATTTTAGGGAAGAAGAGACGAGTGAGAGGCTTGTCTCCTATTTGTTATGTTTGACACTGAGCCAGCTCCTGGCTCTGAGGGGAGGGGCAGGTGAGCAAGGAGTGAGTTCGTAGCGAAGTTACCTCCCCAGCCCCTCTGACGTGTACAAAAAAATTGTTCTTCCTTACAGTCAACACTAAAAGCTTCATTGACTTCAGATAAATTCACGCTTGCAAATGAATAAGTTTTTCCTTCAGAAGTGTAAACAGCATAATTGGCAGGAGTCTTGCTCTTGCAATGGGTTCAGCATCTGGCAGTCATTCAATTTTAGATCACAGTGTAGCCCGGCTTGGAGTTGATTCAAAACTCCGTGCGCGAACATCTTTCTAGAGGGAGGGGCTGCTTCTAATAGGAGTGAGGAGTAGCGAGGCTCCAGCCTCTGTCTATGCTAGAATAATTTGGATTTTATTCAAATACATTTAGAGGACATATTGTAGGTAGTATGGCCATACTATTCCCGAGATTTAGAGTAGGATTTTTTTGTAAACTATAGAGCTTTTTGGAAAGAGGTTTCCCCAAAATAAAAATTGTGCTTTTGAATTGAAAATTCATTTTTATTTTATTTTTTATTGTTATATAAATCATTTTTGCTAGATTGATGACAGTGAGCCCTAGCATCTATAGTCAGACACTAAAGGAACGGCTGGACAGTATTCACATGCCTGCCAACACAGGACTGATACAGTACGTAGACGACATCCTGGTTACAGCACGATCAGACACAGAATGCGAGAATGCATCACTGACAGTTGCAATTCTGTGAAAAGCAAGTGGTGTCACACTTGCTTTCCAAGGAGGGTAGTCAGCTGTAGACAGCTAACACAAGAACGTATCCAGTTACTTACTAACCTTTCACAGCCCATGACACAAAAGGAAGTTCGTGCATTTATTGGCCTCACTTCTTACTGTAGGCAATGGATTCCCCAGTATGCGTATCTAGCCAAACCACTCATACAGTTAACTACACAGGAGGCAGCCACTCTGACTGTACTCCCTAGGACACAAGAACACACCTTGGCATTTGAGGAATTAAAAAGAGCATTATGTCAAGCGCCAGTTTTAGCGATTCCATGTTACAGTAAACATTTTATGCTTTTTTATTTTTATTTATTTTTACATTTGACTGTAGCGAGACTGACAGGATATGAACTGACATTATTTCAGCCACACATAGAGATCAGACGTTGTAATATTCTTAATCCTGCAAGATTTTTGCCCTCAAGTACAGTAAATGCACCACCACATGACTATGTGGAAGTAATGAATATAGTGACAAGACCAAAACAAGACCTGACAGATATTGCACTTCCAGATCCAGACCTAACACTCTATGTAGATGGATCATGCATGAGAACGAGTGCAGGAGAGTTAGTAGCAGCCTATGCTGTGACCACTGCTACAGAAGTCATAGAGACACAAAGAATAGACACACTGTCAGCACAAGCAGCAGAGCTCATCGCTCTGACGCAAGCCTGCATAAGAGCTAAGCACTTGAAAGTGAACATTTATACTGACTCACAATATGCCTATGGCGTAGTTCCTGATTTTGGGGTCCTGTAGCAAGAGAGAGGTTTTTTGACCTCCCATGGTACCATGATTCAGCACGGCCAACTTAATCAAGCCCTGTTGGAAGCCATACATTTACCTACAGCCATTTCTATTCCGAAGTGCAAAGCTCACACCAAAGTTACAGACATCATTTCCCAGGGTAATGACCTGGCAGACCGAACAGCTAAACTGACAGCCCAGACACCAACAGACACGACAAGGACAGAGGTACCATTACTGACAACATGTATGACAGTCAGGGATCCCACTCAAGATGTACTCGACATACAGACACATGCCACAACAGATGAGATAAGGAAATGGACTGAACAAGGAGGGGTCCAGACTAACCAAGGTTGGATGACTAAGGGAAAAGCACATGGTTTCTTTCAGATTCTATGGTACAAGTAATAATCATAAGCACAACACATAGTCCAGCACACTTGGGAGAAAAAGCAATGTTAGACAGTTTACAGAACATTTGGTTTAACAAGCACCTACGTGCAGCAGCGAAACAGAAAGTGCGAACATGTATGATCTGTGAACATGTATGATCTGTTGCCAGTTCAATCCAGGTAAAGGCATTCCGGTGGAACAAGGCGGATTTCATCCTCCTGACCACCCTTTTGAGGTTCTCCAGACGGATTATATCCAAATGGACAGATGTAGAGGTTACAAATATGTCTTAGTAGTTATGTGTGCACTATCTAGATGGACAGAAGCATATCCAGTTCCAGATTATACTGCTGGGACAACAGCCAGACAGTTAGTGCGTGAGTACTTCCCTAGGTATGGATTACCTCGTGTGATCTATTCAGATAACAGTCAGCCATTCTCCTCTGAATTAATGAAACAAGTGTCACTTCTGTTAGGATAGAAGTTCCATTGTGTACGACACCCAGAAGCAGCAGGCCTTGAAGAAAGACATAATCAGACAATTAAGACAAAGGTTGCTGAGATCTGTACAGAAAAAGGCGTGGATTGGATGGTGGCCTTGCCGGTTGCCCTCTTTTACATGCGTATGGTAGCTCATTCCAGAACAGGCCTATCTCCTTATGAAGTAGTTTTCGGTAGACCGCTAAATATGTGAGGTACGCCTATGCCAAAGAAAATACCTGATGTTGACAGTAACATGCTGACAGATTACCTGGCTTCCTTGATGTCTACACTACTCTTTTGTTGTTCACAGGTTGCTGCTGCCTTCCCTGACAACACCCAGGTCAAGGAACACGCCATTGTCCCCGAGAAGTTTGTATGCATCCGGAATTTTGATCGTTCAAGTCCCCTTGAGCCACGTTGGAAGACGCCGAAGTTGGTGGAAGGACGTAAAGGCCGAACTCACCTTCATCACTACAAAAGATACTTTGGACTATTTGGAACTTTGGAACTTTTATAAAGAACACTGACCTTTGCTAGAAAAGACTCCACAGCAGGAGTATAGGTTTAAGTTGCGATCTAGTAAGTCAGACGTAGTTTAATTGTTTAAGCCCACCCGGTGGTGAATCGGTTAGACTTGATTTCTGACATGTATAAGATCACATATGAGAATAGCAAGAAGAGAGATAAGAAGGAAAAATACTGCAAGATATTACGCAGTAGATGTATAGTTACCTTGATCATTCTTTTTATTCTGTGCATCGTTATAACTGGTATCAGTTTAGTGCTACATGTTTTCTTTCCCATTTCCTCACATATACATTCTTCCAGTAACAGCACCGCAGAGCACACATTCAGTGACCTGCCGCCTCATGAATTGTCATATCGACTTGCACTACGTCACAATACATTTATTCGAATGTTACACCATTCTCACCAGACCAGCAATGCGACTGATTGCTGGGTATGTGGCCAACTGCCTCCTTATCAAGAAACGAAGGGAGTTCTGCCCTTCTACCCTTTACCGTTCTCACACAATGGTTCATGTGGAGCATGGTTTGCTCTAATGACCTCAATAGATAGAAGGTACATAGCTTATCCAGGTGGCTGGATATATGGAAACCTGAATAAAGTAATGAATGAAGCATGCTTTCCAGACAAAGACGGATTCCCCCAAAGAAAGGGAACCGATTTAGAGAATGAAGAGTACGAACAGGGAAATGCATCTGTTAATTTTATAATGTTAAACGTTCAGCCCAAGCAAAATACAGGTCCACCGTTTATTTCAGTCCTGCCAGCAAAAGGTGATTTATGTGTTAAAAAGAAAGGCTCAGTACATATGGGACACAGCGAGTGTAACACTGTAGTAGAGTTTAACGATAAAGGACTTTCTTCTTTCAAAACATCACACCATACCTATTTCATTTGTGGTCAGACAGCCTATGTACATCTGCCCTTAGACTGGGGTGGGACTTGTTATATAGCATTCTTATTGCCACCCGTTTTTCTAGCCCCATCAAATTATCATAGAGATTCACGACTAGAACATGTTAGACAAAAGAGAGAGACAGTTTCTGCAGGGATCGATCAGACTGAAACAGCTTGGGAGCAATATACAGATTTCAACAAAGGATTCTTTTTCTTCATAGGTCCCGTCCAAAACAGTAAACTGATACGCAGGTTAACAAGGACTCTTGAAACAGTTGTAAATATAACTGCATCTGCCCTGGCGAACTTGACCCAGGAACAGTCTGCTATTAGACTTGTCGTTCTTCAAAACCGCCTCGTTCTAGACGTCAACTTGGCGGATAGGGGCGCAGCTTGTAGAGTCATCCGATCTAGTTGTTGCATTTTCATCCCAGATAATGCACCATCTGTGTACGAAGCAATAACCAGGCTCCACAAGATTGCTCATGCCATACATCAAGACCAAGGCACATGGACCTGGTCCAGTTGGCTCTGGGGTATAATATCTGCTTGGGGATGGAAAGTGCTGACCTTCCTAGGAATGATCCTACTTATGATATTTGGTTGCTGTCTCTGTTTGCAGTGCGGCCCGGCGATTTGCGGCCTGTGTGCCACTGCCTGTGTTCCCCATCCACGTAAACAAAGAGTTAAAGATGAACAAATGATTCTGTATGATGAACTATACGGTCTCATGAATATAGATGTATCCTAAAGGGTTACGTAGGGGACAAGGAGGGAATGAGGAAAATGAAATTTTGCCTGACCAGGATGCCCCCTACGTATACCCTATGTTACATGAGTGTGCATGTCATCCATGCATATTCCCTGTAGTGGCCTGAATCACTAGGCCTCTACATTCATGTCCTGCATTAGAAATGCCAGTCATCAAAGTCTCCCAAACGTTAAGGTAGCATAAGGCCCCTGTATTTGCATTTCATGACTCCTGACACACTGAAGCTGCAGTTACGTCCCTCCGACCTCGCATACTTCTAGCTCAGCCGAGAGAAGCCCAGCAAGAGGCCTGCCAAGACAGTATTATGAATAACAGTTATCTGTTTGCTTTACAGAATCACGTTTCAGCCTGGTGAAGAAGGTACACAGAACCCGTCCGATTGAGATAGGGCCTAGCCATTCTGTCTCCATTTAAGTAAATCACAGTGCTTGCATCCATAGAAGAGCTCACAGCCCTCATGCAATGAACGAATAAATATGCCCTCTCTGTCTTTTAGTGATGAACAACTATTGCTTCAGATAATACATCCCCTGACTCTAGATATCAGTTGTACTAGATGTGCTGGTCGCCTTGACACAAGAGATCTCTCTACTAGGTTGAAAGTCAGCTTCCTCCCAGTTACACGTCAATTGCACGTCATGCTCGAAGTTGCACAATTAGGGCATAGTTCCAGCTAGCTATCCAAACTCCTCCTCTAAGTACCCACCCACCTATGACACCTACCTATCACCTACCTATGACTCATCAAAGTGTACACCCACATGTTCTTATCTCATGTTCTCTCTGCTCTGCCTCGAGCGTTCCTTCTTACGTCCTATGTACAAGATAAAATGTATATAACCCATGTTCAGAAAATAATTGTTAGAAGACCCTTCCTGAACCTCTGTGGTGATGGAACTGATTCTCCCTTTGACTCGAGTTATTGGAATAAAGCCCATTTAACTTGGACACCACGGATCCTGTCTCTCATTTGATGCATGATACTTTGTTAATGCCTAGAAATTCTGCCAGGGTAATATTTTATTTACCACAGTACGGTCTAAGAGGTATAATGTAAACCATTTTATATAGTCCCAATTGTGGACATCCTCAGTTTAAGTGTGTCAGGTAAAATTTGGTGGTTGACAGTGTAATAAGCTGCTGTAAGGTCAAACAGTAATAAGAAACACAGTCCAAGGTATACCAAATGGCATTAATTTCCACTAATGTCGCTTACTCCGTTTTTTGGCCTCATCTAATTCCAGATTGAAAGATGTCAAGAAGACCACTTTGTGGAGTATATTTTCTTGAATATGAGATATCCTTTGCAAAGCTACACATTTTGTATAATTGGTATACAAAAAGGAAGCACAAATAAATTAGTAGCTGCCAAGAGAAAAAGGGGAAGAGAGAGTAAGAGAGAGAGAAAGAAACAGAAGGGAGGTGGCAGTGTCACTTTGAATACTTTCAGTTTCCCGAGAGAGTCTTTTAGCTGAGACCTTCAGAGATCCATTTAGAAGTTTCCTTTTAACCTCTGTGGTGGTGAGAGTGGCACTATTATCAATGACTGAGAATAGAATTTAAAGTTTGAATAACATCTTAATCAGCAATAATAAGGTCAACAATTGGACTTTTGTCAAGCTTCGGTTTATCGCAATGTTGTACAAGGTTGTCATCTAAGAGGAAAGACAGGGTTTTAAGGCTTCTTTCATTTGATGTTGAAATCTCGCAGGAAGATGGTGTCAATGGGAATAACGTCAGTTTCAGCAATGAAAGTCTCTTTATAATCCTTGAGATTTTCCTAGGGTATGTTGATTTTGAAGGGTTCTTATCTTTGTCGTTTGGATGATGGTGAGTTCTACTCAATGAAGTTTGAAAGAAGGAAAAATGTGGGTTGTTATGGACAAGCAGACTGCCATTTTTATTAGTAAATGATGTCCCTCCGTTGATGTAATAAGCTGGTAGAACCATTCAACAATTAGAGTATTTCTTTTAGGTAAATATCCGTGATGATAGAGACACACACACACACACACCACACATACACACACACATATGCACACGTATATGCCATTCTGAAATAAATAATTTAGTAAGGAGGAGGAGGTATTGGAATCATTTTGTGGAAGACATTCGTAATGGCAAGGCTTCTTAATGGAGATGTAAGATCTTCTTGGTTGATGACTAACAGGGACTGGAAAAACCTGCATTTGCTGAGTAAAGCTATTATGACTGGGGGAGAGACTTGGTATTTTGGGGGATATGCGTGGAATGGTTTCATCAGTTCTCCACACTGGTGAGTGCAGTCAGTAGATTATATCTGTTCACGTTATTGTAGATATGAGGGGGACATGTAGAGGTAAGATCTAATCGAAACTTTGAAAAGTGAGATTTCAATTGTATCAGTTTATGAGGTTCAGATCCTAACTTATTACCTATAACCTCACCACTGATAGTATCTCAAGCCTGTGATGAAGTTCAAGGGATTTCAGTAGAAGTGAGCAGCAGGCAGATAGGGTGGAAGGAAAAATGCAGTGCATAGTGTACTCTTTAGAATCTACTAAAATCCGGTCCTGTTTGGATGCAATTTAGAATTATGGTAAGGGAAATAGGTATTCTTCGTGGGAGAAAATGCAGATGTTCAATGTAGTGTGTGTGTTCCTGGGCATGTTAAAGTTTTTTTAATGCATAAGTTTTGGTGACAATAAGCATGAAATATTACTGATTCTCATGATGAATCATGGATAAAAATTATAAAATAATAACATTGCATTTGAAAAGATTTTATTTGGACATTTGGAAGTGTGTTTAATAATGTGATTACGCCACATTTTCACAAAGACACAAATGTAATCAATACGGATGTTGTTCTGATGTTGCTCCTACTCATCTTCCCTCCCATCATGTCACCCTGCATGTCTTCTCTTTCCACTGTCCTCACGGAACATCACGGAACAAGAGACACTGTGACACAATTAGTTATTTTCCTTAGAGTACTTGTATTGTGAATAGACTTTCTTCATGTTCTAAATGCATCTAGTTCACAAGGTTACGTTTGCTGTATTTCCAATGTGTCCTGCCAACTAACCCTGGTGTCATTATTTAATGAATGCATCATATTGTAGTGGCATCTCCAGACAGCAATAGCGCAGAAGGTAGAGGTTTTCTTAACCCCTTCGTACGCTCATGACGAGCTGAGCTCGTCATGAACCTCGGGTTTTTGAAATCTTCAGCGCATCGCGGAAATCTGCACCGCGTTGATGCGGCTAAAGTGTGTTAGTGTTATATACTTTATTATTATGTGTCAGGTTCTGATGTGTCTGAAATGTGTTATCTCTAATCATGCCACTGTAAGACTACAGATTTCGCTCATGACCTCTGCTGAACATGTGTATAAAACCCCTTGGTTTAAGGAGTGATCCATATTGCTTTCCTATTCTACTGGGACTCTATCCATTTGATCTTGAGATGACTTTCCTTTTCCACCTAGAATTTGTTTTTTTTCTGATTTTGCTGTTCATTCAGGACTTAGAATAATTCTGATTTCTGACTATGTATTTTACGTTGGAGCCTTCATGGCATATTTTGCACTAATCTGCAATTTTGAGATTTTGTAATAAAACCCTTTACGTTTTCTCTGATCTAGAACTCTGTTATTGAGTGGACTGTTATTTATGTTATTACACTGCTAGATTTAAGATGAGGAGGGTGGTCTTTTTTGCAAGAACAAGGGTTAAAATGGAATTACTAAAGGGCAATATTGGTGTGATTTTAATTTTTGGGTGTCTACATTTTAGGGTTCAGAGTTCTGTTCCCACAGGTGTATTAGGAATATGGTGTTGTACAAGTGTGTGTTCTTGTGAGGGTATTAAATGGGAGTAGTAATTTCATGTATTGAGCCATCTAGGTTTTCTCATGACAGGATCTAGACAAGAGATGTGGAAATTTTCCTTACAGTTGAGTGGTGAATGAAGCTCAATTACATGTTGTAGTGTAGAGATAAAAAGGAAGTGTTGACAAGATGAGGAGGAACTTCTTGTTTATGAATGTGTGCAGTTTTGGTATGGAGGGGAAAAGAGTGGGTGTCAAATTTTTGTATCACTAAGGGGAGGCGATGGTGAGTGGATCTAAGACTAAGCTATCTGTACAGCATGTTCAGTGGCATTCTGATTGAAATATTAGAAAGAGTCAATTGGATGTAGCTGTTGGTCAGATTGGTCAATTTTTCATTAACCGGGGCATAGGGCCCGATTTATAATTAGGCGGGCAGCCCATTTCTCCACCAGGATGACAGAGTAAATTTCTTTATTGCCATGATGAAGATGCCACCTACCTAATTCGTAAATGACCACCATGCAAGCGGTCACTTACAAAGCATTGGCTGGAACCACCATCATGGTAGCTCCTGTCAATGCATTTTGCAGTTTGGTGCAGGACTCCATCAACAAATCAGAGCTCTGCACCAAAATGTTTACTTATTATTATTTTTTTTTTAAAAGAAAATGCCACGCTTGCCATTAGAGTCCACCCACATGGTGAGGGGAGCATTTAGCAGTTTTCCCTGCCCCTTACCTCCAGGGTTTTCCTGGTGTTGACAGGCAGTGAAGATTGATTTCCAATTCCACCTATATAAATCCACAGGGCATTAGAGAAGTTTGACCATCGTTGTGATTGAGTAGTCACCGCCAAGCCAAACTTTGGGTCTGCCCACATCTAAATTGGGTGGGGACGGACACCTATATTGGATGAAGGGGGAACACTGTTGCTGTTGTGATGGAGTTCCCTCTACACCTACATATAAATCGAGCCCAAAGTTATAGATATATTTGAAAGAGGATAGGTCTTTTAGTTTATTGAAAACCGTTGTGAAAATTTAAAGGTTATGTCATAGGACAGGAGCATCATTTTCTCACTGTTGGTATCCTGCTATGCAGTCTTCATTTCTGATTGTGACATCCCAAACTACCATTTCTTTTCCAGACAGAATATAGAGGTTGTCTGATGTGTTAAAGAATGGGCAGAAAGTATTTTGTCAGACATCAGTGTAGAAAATAAGATTATGGGCACATGAACTGGGGTGCTGTAGGTGCTGCAGGACCCCCAGGCTTAATTTGCAGAAGTTAAATAGGAGAATTATCAACTAGGAGACCTTTCAACTTTGTTTTTATCTTGGTGCATGCAATGTGTATTCAAAGACAGAGGTCAAACACGAGACAATTTCTTCTGACAAATTGCTCTTTAATCTTTTCTTTTTAGTATGAAGACTTGTGTTTACTTTTAGCTTCTCATACTGCCAAGTGAGTGAATTCTTCCACCAAAAGACAAATCTCTTGGGGTAAAAAGAGTGTTAAAGGAGAAGGCTGTAGTATGTCAAATGTTTTCTAACACACAACAAAATTGAAATACTTGAAAATGAACTTTACAAATAGTTTAAAAGATATTAGCAGCAAGTGAATGAATTAATGTAATGTTTGCAAACTTTACACGCAGTCATCACTGTCCTAAACCTTTGTCAACATTAGTACAATAGAAGTAGCATATAAGGATTACTGAGCGTCACTCACTATCCTGTTTTTAGTGTTATCCTCAGATGATCGCAAACATTTAATTTGCTGTTTGCTTTTAGCAAGATGGAAGACAAGCTCTGTTTACAGAGGAGGGATCACATGACACAATAATGAGGTAAAAAATATATGTTGACACAAATATTGTGTCCAAAATATTGTTTAAAAAATATTGTGTCCCTATACTTATAATAATAGGTACAAAAATATCAGAAATAAAATATCGATTAACACTAATATAATCCATAACATACAAAAATATAGTTTTTTAATGTATACAGTATATAGTATAATATATACAATATACAGTAAATTTTAAATATTTCAATATATAACATTATTAAAATATACTTTTAATACATTCCACGATGGGATGGGGTCCCAGGGGCCTTTTAAGGCTAACGGAGGGGACCATGCAACCCCATCCCCTTCATTAAGATATTGGCCCTGGGTGTAGGGGTCCCAAGGCTTCATAGAGGTTTGGGGAAGGGGCATGTGCCCCTTTACCCTAAAATCACCAATGCATCACCCCCTCAGGCCCTGGCCCACATGGGGGTCATTTTTTTTAACCACCTTGAAGCCCACTTTTTTATAATTTCACTAAAGATTCCTGTATCCTCTGTAAATTTGTGTCAACAATTTTAACAAAAAAAGATTTTGTTCCCAGTTGGGTTCTTCTGGAAACTCCCATCCAGGCCTAGGATGTCAGGCTATCGCGAATCCCAAGATGGCTGCCATCACTTCCTGGTTGATACGGTGGCAGCCAATCAGATCTCAGCAGGTGATCTGCCAGCTCCATTGACCCTCCACATCAAAAGTACAGAAATGAGAGCAATGTTGGAGTAGCTGGAAGATAGACACCTGAAAACACAGCTTGACTTTTAAAGAGATTATTATCTATGATATCAACTGAGTGAAATCCAGTTTCATGACAGAAATCTGTGCTGCATGCCATTTTCAGAGAAGTGGATCATAATTGTCAGCTTGATCACAGGATGTTCAAGTTCAGAATCAATAGTTTGCATTTCCGGTAACAGCAAATTATATGGAAAACAAGAACAGGGTACTGTTTTTCTTTTATTAAAGTAATATTTAGCAACAGGGCTTAAACATATTAGCTTTAACAGCTAACCCAACATCCATATATTGCAATAAAGATAATTAAGATGTTTCTTGCATGACAAAGAGAACACACTTTTTTAATGGTCATGGTATTTTGCGCATTTGATTTTTTTAAATATAAATTGGAAGTACAGATGCAATTAGAGGTCCCGCAGCCATGTGCTTTTTTAAATGTCTTCTGATATGTAATTTTCTTGACTAAAATAAATGCTCGTACAGTGACAGACTTAAAAACAGCTGAAAGGAAACATACCTTTCATCTAAAGAAAATGTGTACCAGAAACTGTGCAGTATTTAACACAGAATGAATATTTTATCCAAGTTGCTTCTAAGACATAGCATAATACTATCAAGAATACAAAAGAAATATGTAATTAGGCATGTGTTTATCTCTGTTCTTAACCTCCACACTTACAAGCCTTTCTCTGCATCGAATACTTGCCTTCCCTCTTAACTGAGCTTCATATTGAAGAAAGATGAGAACAGGTCAGACTCACATAATCATGTTAAGAAGATCTCTCCTCTCTTACCCTTTTAAACACCAAATTTAGAAGTCCTGTTCTCTCTCCCACATAAATGTACCCATTCGGCAGATGCAAACTAGTCATAATCTTCATCACTATCCTCCCATGTAGCATAAGCAACCAGCAATAATCTGGAAATCTCAACATCCAACTCTCAGACCTTGACTGCTCTCCCTTTTCCTTCTACTATATCATATCAGTCATTCATTCTTTCAGCTTCCCCACTGTGGGATTGTGCCCTCCTCTGTTTCAAACCACCTCCCCACTGCCCTTTTATTATCCCATCAAAGTGACATAGAGATATTGCCAAATGCACGGACTTTCCTGTCCAAGTCACACCTACCCCTCAGCATGATAAGAAAAAAATCTCACCTCTCCATTCCAATGCCCTTTAGACATTTTGCTAATTTCCCAACCTACTAATTAAAGTGTCATAACATGCTCTATCCAGGAAGATAACATTACCTTTCCTCTTCCAAAAATTGGCCTAAACCCCTTTCTCCTGGCTCCCAAGACCCTTTTTTGTGATAGTGATGGAGCAAGGACTCGTGAAAAATAGACGTGCTTGGAAACAATCCTCCCCGATAACTGCTATCCCTGTATCATATTTTGTATTGTGGAAATAACATGCATTTACATGACACTTCAGTATAAGATCGAAGATTGCATATATGTCTTACTAGCCAGTAAGTCAAGAGTAATGCTATAATGGCCGCTAACCAAAATTCTTTAGTGCGCATGCGTCAACTGCATCTACGTAGTATGATGTAACTATGCTTGGATGGAAACTTTTTGCACTTGCTCTGTAGCTAATAGGATGGCCGCTTGAAACTCACATGCTTGCCACCTGCTTGCTGGAAAACTAAACTCTGCTATTGTACTAATGCTAATGCAGGAAGAATAAAAATAAGTAATTGGGCTTAGAGTAGAGATAGGTGGTATACAGTGAAATCGTTTATTTTTGATTTTAACATTTGTCTTTTTGACTCTTACAATAGTGCATGTTATGGGCCTTATGTCTTGAACTATAGTCTGTTCCCTCTCATTTTACTGAACATGCGCAGTGAACCCAAATTAAAAGACGCAATGTCAACTTGAACTTCGTCCAAGGTTGCAAGTTGCAACTTTCATGGGAACCGGAATGACAGTCCACTGAAATGCATGAGAACTACTGTTTTTTTCTTCTAATATGTGACAATTACATTGTGAATACGGGTGGGAATACGGACTGAAGTATAAACCTAAAGGGGTGGAATTTCAAACAAAGAATCGAAAGCAAATATTAGAAAATAAGCATGATGTGATGATCACCTCCCCTTGCCTGACCAATCAGAGTTAGGAGGTTCATAAATTTGAAACTTTTATGGGTGGCACTAGCATACAGAAAGGTATAATTGAGGTCGTTTTTAATTAGTTAGAGAGATGAGATTCCAGAGAGCTCGGGAGACCGGGATGCTGTCCTAGAACATGAAGAAGTCCTAGATGCTGAATTGCTGAACCAATTATCTTGAGAAAATTAATTTAGAAGAAGATCGCGGAGGAATCTCGAGGAGGAAGAGAGTGTCAGAGAGGGGTGCTACGCAAGCGTCGGTGATAGAGAGGTCATCTATCCTGTCCAGAATCCTGTCCTGAAGTTTTTGTTCACCAGACCTTTCCTTGGGGACCCTTTCCAATTCCTAGGCCTGGGAGTTGGTTTCCATACCATACTTGGTAAATATATCTATATCTGTATATGCACTTATGTACTTTTCTCTCTATCCTCACTCTCTCTCATGCAGTGTCATTGCAAAGTATAATTGAATAAAAATTTGATTGATTATTTGAATCTTCCTTCCTGTGAGAAACCGAGTTTGCTCTGTACTGTGTAAGTGGTTCACATGAATTTAATCTCGGATAAAAATTTAAAAGACATCCCGACTCATTTCCAAAAGTGCAAGTATATTGAAATCATAAGTCATTTCACCATCATTAGGGACTAGTTAGGGACTAAAAAGATAACTAATCAAGTGAATTACAAAACATGACCCAAGCTGACATTGCCAGTGTGTTGTGAATGAATTTATAGGCCCAGGTCAGTACGTGGTGTTAGATTACCTGTTGCTGGTAACCCACTGGATCAGTTTTCTGGTAGCAGAGCTATGGGTATTATTGACTAGTTTGGTGACAAATATTGATTCTTGAAAAATTGTTTGTGTTACGTTTTGTTTTATGTTGTCCAGAACTCCAGGGGAACTGAATAGCGGGTGGCGATAGAAACCACATTGCAGTGAGGTTACTCATCTGTTGGAATAACACTGAGAAGCTAGGTAGGGCTGGCAGTGTTGAACTACGGACTATTTTGTGTGAAAATTGAGAGTGATTGATAGCGAAGAGTTCATTGGTGAAACTTTGTGTTATATTACCTAGTAGGGGTAACATTGAAGGAGTAGCAGGTTCTTCTGAGCTTGATTGAAGGGTAAATGGAAAGTTTTACTCGCAGTGTATGAAAAGTAAATAGAAGGTCTTACTCAAAGAAGAGTGAGCGGAAGGTTTTACTTGCAGTTGAAAGAATAATCTATCCTATGGTTTAGTGAAGCAGACAGAGTAGCGAATGTTTATATGTTGTCTTTAATGGATTTAATTTGAGAGAAATAAAGAAAAGAAGTTTTACGCATTACCTTGTGAAGGGAGGGTCAGTTGCCGGAGGTTGCACTGACGTCACAGTGAGCAGAGCTGGGATTGGTGGAAACAGTGGGTGTGTGACAAACACAGATTGTAAAGGAGGGGTCAGTAGTAAGGAGCAGAACTAACGTCATTCGAAAGGCCGCGCTAGCATTGGTCAGATTACGAGCGTGACCTGAAGCCTGATTGGAACAAAATTTTAATTGGCTAGTGAAAATGTGTATGCTCGATTCACATTTGTCTGTCGGTGCGAGGAGCCCTGTCAGGAGAAATCGAGGTTTCGCGGATTATTGTTTTATTCACCGAGTGTCTAGAAAAATGTATGGTAAAAAGAGGAAAAAGTCATTTATTCAGAAAATTAAGAATTTCTTCAAGAAAGATAACCCCATTTTAACTAGGGAGGGAATTTCTATTCCGCCACCTAAAACGCCTGCTTCATTTATGATGATGGAGAGAGGTTATCATACATGTGTATGGATGGAGAATTGAATGGAATACACAAAAGATGATGGTGTTCTAGCTTTTCTAGAGGATGATACTTTTAATGGCAGAATTTTACAGAATTTGAGAATGCTGATGTATGAATTGGAGCCAGGACCTAGATTAACCCAGTATGAGGCATTAATAGAATTGAGAGAGAAAGGGGTCTCAGGTGAACATTTTCAGGATATTATAACAGAGGTATGCATGGGACGCGTGAAGAACAAATGAAACAATGGAGAAGAACAATGGTATCAGAAGAGTTGGATCCTGTATTGATGGCTGAAGAACAAACAGGGAGTAAGTGTAAAGAGAAATCAAAACATTTGAGTACAAATGGGTATGGAGAATCAGAGGATGAGTTATTAGAGGATATTTTGAATAAAAACCCTCCACCGTATCAAGAGGGAGCAAGTAAAATTATCCCAAGTGCTCCAGTATTAGGAACTCCATTGATTCCAAAGATTGTACATGACCCAACAGTTAATAGAGTACTGTATGACAAGGAAAAAGAAGCTTTGAATACAAATAGAGAAGAATTAATACAGAAAATAACCCAATTAAATGTGAATCCTGAAGCATTGACAATGTCTGTAAATATAGGACCAGTTGTTCCTTTGTTTGGAGACACAGTAATTTGTCTAAAGCCACAAGTTGCAGCGACTCCTTTAAATAATCCCAGAAATGAAATCATAATAACTGATGACCAATGGATCTACCAATAAGAGACAATATAAGCTAAACCCAAAAGAGAGTTATACCTAACAGTTCAAAGGAAGGAAGGACAGCGACATCCTCAGGGATAAGGAGTGCCACATCAGTAACCCAAGAAGATCTAGAGAGATGGGCCCAAGGGATTGAAAATCAGAGTTCCCCTCCTAAAATATTAGATATTAACAAATTAAAAGTAGAATTGGAAGAATTGACTGCTGGAAATGTGGGAATAGATTGACTAAACACTTATGATGAAGAAGAATTGTTGTTTGTCTGCAGGAGCATAACCAGAAATGCAAGGCTGTTTCATGAGAAATTGACAGAAATATCCTCTGAAATGGGAATGGATATAGGGAGATCAAAGGAATTACAGAAGCCTTACCGAGTGGAGTTTACTGACAAGGATTTGGAAAATATGAATGTGTCTGGAAGAAAGTTGCAAGTGAAAAAGTTGGAACAAAGGCAACAGGTCCAGGGATCCTAGGTCTAGATAATGATTCCTAAAGAATTAGGAGGTGAAGGAACTATGCTCGAAGCTCTGGACCGTGATAGCTTCACAAAGTCAAGTAGGGTTATATATGTAGGAGCTTATCTTCCTTCCTTTTGAACAAGAAATTAATCGATGAGACAGTTTTTATTGACATTGAAGAAAACAGTGGACCTTTGCCTAATCGCATTTACCCGAGGACTTCTGCAGATCTATTCTTAATAAAATGTGGATGTTCAACTCTAGCTATTGAAATGCTGTTCACGCGACTTAAGTATAAGATTGATGAAACCTTGAGAAAGCCCTGGCGTGACCTGCCACATAGGGCGAAATATGTGTCAGCTGCTTTCCTCATTGTCAATAAAAACTGGCTGTTTTCCACACTGTCAATAAAAACATATGAAATAAATAAAGGGTGAAATGGATTAACTAAGTGGCAAACTACTGAAAATGGAAAATAGCCCTTGATCAGCGAAATATTTGACAATAAGGATTTATCCTCGTCAATTAATTACTTGTTCAAAAGGAAGGAACGCAAGTGAAAAAGTTGTTGAATATCTTGCAGAAATGGAGAGACATTGATTAGTGGAGAGTGAGATGGCAAAAGAAAAAGGAAGAAGCTCAGGCAAAGGAAGCATCTACTGCATATTTAATGAAAGAAACAGGGAAAGTAGAAAGACGGTGTCGTATGAGGGAGGTGCCTGGTGGAGGATACATGCATGTTACATGGACTCAACAGGAAATTTTGTTGTTTACAAACGAGTTTTCAAAGTTGATGGAGGAACCAGTTGAATGGTATTGGCAAGTTGAAAGATTCATTAAAGTTTCAAAAGTTTTGTTGAAAGATTTAGATGTCTAGTGGTACCTGTAGATTTGTGGACAGAATGTAAGATCACAGTTGATTGGCCTAGTGAAAAATTCCCGAGAGAATCAAAAACAGGATGACCCTCAGATTGTGTGATGAAGAAATATCATCATGTAATTAAATTTTTGAAAGGAAAGATACAGCCAAAATAAACAGATTGATAAAAATAGATAGAACTACTCAAGAACCAAATGAATCTGTTCATGCCTATTACGAAAGGCTATTGCAAGTATTTAAGCAGTACAGTGGATTTGAAAGTATTGAAGACAAGGATATGGGACATTTTGTGTATTGATTTGTTACCGGACTGAAACCAGAAATTAGCCAGATGATTCAACAGCATAAGATTTGTTGGCAAAGTAAGACCATATATGAGATATGCTAAGTATTATGGGGATAATATTGAGGATAGACATAAGAAACTGAAAGAAAAGATGATGTGGGTACAAGTAAAGTTGGCAGAGCAGCAATGACTAAAGGTAGATGGTCAAACCAGCAGACAGACTAAGGAACAGAGTCAGAGTGAGAATGTGGCAAGTAATGGTAAACAAAAGGGACGAATGAGCAGAGAGGATGCAAAGAAAACGTTTCCTTGCCATGGATGCGGAAAGCTTGGACATTGGAAAAACGAGTGTAAAAATATCCAGAATAATTACTGCCCAAATTCAAACTTAAATCCACAGATGCAGAATAAGGGTTTTGTGAAACAACAGCAACTGGTAGTTAATCAGGATTATCAGTTGCCACCTGCCCCTATGCCAAATTTTGTGAATCAGGCACTTTACAGTGCGGACACCAGATTACCAGAAAGCTGATGTATGTATGCAATGACGGTGCCTGAGGGGGGAGGAAGAGGAATGCGTACTTGAGCATTCTTACAGGTAAATCAGTCAGGTCCATTTGTAGATGGGAAAGTGGAAGGTATTAACATAACTTTTCCTTTGGATACTGGTGCTACCCATTCTACTGTGAGAACAGCAGACATCCCAAACCTATCCCTCTAGGGAGACTCAATCCAAGTGGTTGGAGTTACTAATCAGCAGAACAGAACCCCAATTACAAAGCCTATGGAGGTACAAATTGGAACCTTCAAAGATATGCATAAGTTTGTAGTCTGCGATTCAAGTCCAGTGAATTTGTTAGGCACAGACCTTTTGTGCAAAATGAATTGCGTAATTTATTGCACACCGGATGGTGTTGCTTTCCAAACTCCTGATGAAGACATGATTTATAAAATAATGCTAGCTAAGCAAGGTACAGAAGTTGACGAGATGTACTCATTAATGACAGAAAATGACTTACCAGAAGAGCTGAAGACTACAGTAAATCCAGAAGTATGGGATTTCACAGGAAAAGAAATAGGTCTAATGGCAAATGTAGACCCAGTGAAAGTGACTGTAAAAGAAGGTGCAGTTTATCCAAATATTCGACAATACAAAATGAGTTCAGAAGTTAAAGCAGGAGTAGCTTCTGAAATTGATCGAATGATTAAGCAAGTCATTCTAAAAGAAATAATGAGTAGTCCTTTTAACTCGCCTATAATAGGTCTTAAAAAGCCTAGTGGGAATACAGTAGAGTGCAGGATTTAAGGAAAATCAATAAAATTGTAGTACCATGTTGTCCAGTGGTGCCAAATCCAGCAGTAATTTTGTATCACATACCTTGGAATGCTGGCTCATTCACTGTAATTGATTTGTGTCAAGCATTTTTCTCAATTCCTTTACACCCTGACAGGCAATACCTTTTTGCCTTTAAATTTGTGTATCGTATTTTAGCATGGAATCACGTTCCTCAAGGGTATACTGAAAGTCCATCTATTTTTAATCAGATTTTGAAAAAGTGTCTAGAAAAGTTAGTAATGCCCCGAAATTCCATCTTAGTGCAGTACATTGACGACCTGCTTGTGGCAACAAAATGCAGAGATGATTGTGTCACTGATTCAATTGCACTATTAAATCATTTGGCTGATGGAGGACACAAGGTATCTCCCACAAAATTAAAATTTTGCAAACAAGGAGTTAAATATTTAGGACATCAAATAGAAAGAGGAGTGAGGAAAGTGACCACAGAGAGAATCAGAATAATTAGACAGATGCAACTACCCCAAACACATAGAGAGATCTGGATGTTTTTGTGGGTGGTAGGATACTGTAAATAATGTATTGTTGGGTTATCCTTACTGGCGAATCCTTTTATCCAAATGACACGGAAAAGAGCGAAAGATCCAATAGTTTGGGATGATGAAAGTGTAAAAGACTTTGTGAAATTGCGAAGCTGTTTATGTGAAGCCCCAGCCCTAGGAATGCCGATTATTCAAAAGAATTTGCACTGTTCCGTTGTGAAAGAGCAGGTTGTGCAATCTTAACACATAGACATGGAGACATGGATTAAGCCGACGTCCAGTAGCATATTTTTCTGCTACTTTGGATCCTGTGGCTTCAACATTACCAGGCTGCTTAAAAGCAGTTGCTACTGATTGTATGAGCATAGAACAGAGTGAATCAATTGTGATGGGACATCCAGTAAAGGTGTATGTTTCACATTCAGTAGAAATTTTGTTAACAAGAAGCCGAGCACAGCATCTTACCCCTAGTCGGATGACAAAGTATGAGAGATCATACTAGGAGCAGAAAATGTGACAGTAATCAGATGTACGGTGATGAACCCAGCCACTCTATTACCAGATCCCAAATGTGAAGAAGTAAAAGATGAGGTACAACATGACTGCTTAAATGTTACCGACATGTGCACCAAACCACTTCCTGACATTTAAGAAGAACCACTGAAAGAACCAGAACACAAATTATTAGTTGATGGTTCCTGCCTTGGGCTTGTGGAAGGCGGACTGAGTGCAGCCTATGCTGTATGCAAATTAACTGGGGTTGTAGAAGCATCTTGTTTACCTGGAGTAAAATCTGCACACGTAGCTGAATTGATAGACTTAAATTATGACTAACCCTGGGCGTAGTGGGCGTAGTGGGCGTAGTGGGGCTCCGCGGAGCTACGCGGAGAGGGCGAGAAGCTACGCCCACTCCCGCACTCCGCGTAGCCCCACTACGCACCTCCCTCCCGCTCTCCCCTACATCCATTATTTAACCAACTACCCTTAATGAAACTATTTTAAGGCACTTACCGTGTCCGGGGGCTCGTCCGGGGCTCCCTCTGTGAATAGCGTTGTCCTGGATACCAATGCGCATGCGCGGGCGGCCGCGCATGCGCATTTCTCCCGAGAAATGCGCATGCGCGGGCGCATGCGCATTGGCATCCAGGAAAGGACGCTATTCCCAGAGGCAGCCCCGGACGAGCCCCCGGACACGGTAAGTGCCTTAAAATAGTTTCATTAAGGGTAGTTGCTAAAATACTGTATGTAGGGGAGGGCGGGAGGGAGGCGGGTGCGGCCGACTCGGCTACGCTCACGGAGTGGGCGTAGTGTTGCCGGCTACGCTGTCTACGCAAAATGCGTAGGAGGCAACACTACACCTACTCCGTGGGCGTAGCCGATTCCTCCGCCCAGGGTTAATTATGACATGTAAAATGGGGAAAATTTGGAGAGTGACCATATTTACTGATAGCCAATATGGTTACAGGGTTGTGCATGATTATGGACAATTGTGGCCTCAAAGGGGATACATGACTTCCTCAGGATCCCCTATTAGAAATGGACAATGTGTGAAAGAATTGCTGGAAGTGATACAATTGCCAAAAGAAATTGCAGTGGTCAAGTGTGCTGCTCACCAGTCAGGAAATGACAAAGTGACAGCTGGTAATCATTACGCTGACCGAATTGCTCAGTATTGTGCTAGAAACAACATGTCAATAAATAGGAAAATGGAAACTAGTGGAATCAGCTGCCATCTTATGTAATTTTCAATTTTGAAAACGTGTGAGGAGGTGAGACAGTTGCAGGAACAATTGGAAGAAAGTAAAAGAGAAAATTGGATAAAACAGGGTTGCGAAAGAAGGGAAGCAGATGGTGTGTGGGTGTATTATGATGGCAGACCAGCAATGCCAGATTGTTTACTCTCACAAATGGCAAGAATGTACCATGGAGACACACATGTAGGCAGGGACGCAATGATTTGATTATTCAGACAAGATTGGTATAATCCAAGATTTAGGGCGGTTGCAGAGAGTCTTTCCCAGAGATGTTTAACCTGTCAGCAGATAAATCCAGGAAGAAAGACAGTGGTCAGTTGGGGAAAAATTGGAAAAGCAGAAGGACCATTTGTGAGGTTACAACTCGATTTCATAACATTACCACCCTGTAGGGTTTGAAGTACGTTCTTGTAATTGTTTGCTTGTTTTCACGGTGGGTGGAGGAATATCCTACAAAAAGAAATGACATCATAACTGTTGCCAGGTTATTGCTGAGGGAACTCATCCCTAGATTTGGTTTTCCAGTAACTTTGGAATCAGATAGAGGAACTCACTTTAACAATAAAATGATTTGAATAATCTGTGAAACATTTAAGATTGAACAAAAAACTGCACTGAGCATACTGCCCAGAGGCTTCTGGAGTGGTGGAACAATTGAATGGCACAATAAAATAGAGACTGGCAAAGATGTGTACCTCCACTTCAATGAATTGCCCAGATGCATTGTCTCTTCTTCTGATGGGAGTCAGGAGTATTCCTGACAGGAAAGCAGGGTTGAGTCCCCATGAAATTATCATGGGAAGAGCAATGAGACAGGCATTTATACCAGGAAATAGATTTTTGAGTATAACTGATGATCTGGGATTAGATTATTTCAAAGGATTGGCTGACCTAGTGCGTCTATCTCTCACCAATTGGAGAAGACGAAGTGACCAGGCATCCGGATCAAGTTCATGATTTCAGTCCTGGAGATTGGGTGGTCCTAAAGAACCACACCAGAGAGTTTTGCCTAGCAGCAAGATGGGATGAGCCACGACAAATCATACTGGTTACAATCACAGCAGTGCAGTGAAGTGTGCAGGTTTGCCAAACTGGGTTCATGCTAATCATACAAAAAGGGTGCCAGCCCCTGATGAAGAAAGTCCACAACTGACACAAACAGTTGAGGCTGCTGAAGGTTGTACTGTCGAAGAGCCTGGAACAAGAGATTCCAGAGAGTTCGACAACGAACAACCAAGCACAAGTCAGGAGGACTGGGTACCAAGAGTTGACATACCTGAGGTCGACATCAAAACACAGAGAAGGGCAAGGTTAGAAGAACAGGAGAATAGTGAGGACCAGATAGGTATAGAAGAGCATGCTCAGGAGGAATTGAACAAAGAAACTGAAAATTCTGGGCAGGACCAGATAGGGACAGAAGAAAGCACTCAGGCAAGTAAAGAAATCAAAAGACCTGAGCAGGGACAGAAAGGTTTAGAAGAACATGTTTAGGCAGCAAAAGACAAAGGTGCAAGAAGACCTGAACAGGACCAGTTAGGAATGGAAAAACACGTTCGGGAAGAAGAAGTGAAAAAACAATCTGACAGAATACCCGAACAGGAACAGGTAGAAGTAGAAGAACGAGTTCAGGCTGAGAAAGCAACACAGACAAGTCCTGAACAAGGAAAGTTAGAGAGAGAAAATGAAGAAAATAAAGTTGTGCCACAACAGAACGAAAATAAAAGGGCTCTTGAAAGAGACCAAGAAAGTGAAAGTGCAGTGCAAATCAAAAGGTTCAGAAAAGGTCACAATTGGCCAGGTGGGGTCAAAAGGTTAAAATATTGTTTAAAAACAAGAAATGAAGATCCAGAATAAGTAAACGAAGTTACAAGTCAGACACAGGGTGAACAGTTGATTGCTAAAAATATCCGTAGAAGTCCAAGATTGAAAGTGTTAAGTAATAAGTTCAAAGGACCCGAGTGGACCTATGTGATTCTTGAAGAATTTGAGAATTTTTACATGAATGGAGAATATGAAGAATAAGTAAATGTAGAGCAGATTAACGAAAAGGAAGTGAGACCTCCTTGAAATACTTAAAATACTGATTCCAAAGTAAAAGAAAGAAGAGAAATCTTCTTGAATCAAAATGGCTGACACCAGAGTTACTGAAAGACCGAAAAGAAGTTGTATAAAAAGATGTTGCAGAGTTTGTATATGTAGTCTATTGTTAGTGGCATTAGTTTGGTTATTTCTAACAATAGCAGTCCCTTATTTGTTAATAACAGATACAAAGAATGACACTAATGTTAATGAGAAAAGAGCTAACATAAAGGGAGATAGAGTAGAATTAGAAGCATCAGATGAGATAGATTTACATCGCACAGTAACTGACGATGATAGATCATTAAATGTTTTCACAAAGTTATTATTTCAGTATGTAGACACAATGGAGATAAGTGATTGTTATGTTTGTATGAAATTACCTACTTCAGTTGCTGAAGGAGAAACATATCACCCTTTAAAGTTAACATATGGCTTTTCTTGTACTGTATTGTCAAGTTTATTTTATAGAACAGGGAAATTACAGAATGATTATTCTAATATATTTGTAGTGTTTACAGAAATTCCTGTTCGAAAGAGTATGAATCCAGTGTAAACTAGTTTAGATGCCAGTATAGCCCATTTGAGCATACTGTTTGATGAATATATCTTGTATATTCAAATTTACTTAGAGTGTTTTTTTAGAAAAGTACTTATACTGGCAAGTTTTTATCCACACTGTAAACAATTTAGGGGCTAGATGTAGATAATCACAAATTACCGATTCTTAAATACCGAATTTTACCGATTCGGTTTTCAAGAATCGATAATTGTGATGTAGGAAATAATTCGGTAAATTTTACCGATTCGGTAAGATTCCTTAATAAGAAATCACCTTCCCATTCATTCCTATGGGCCTGGAGGCCCATAGGAATGAATGGGAAGCCATTCACTATTACCGATTCGGTAAATACCGAATCGGTAATAGGGGGAGCATATTCAATGGTGGCAGGGTGTCACATTGAGACCCTGTTGCACCCCTGAATCGTGCATGTGTGCACATGTGGAGCACATACATGCCCTGTCTGCCACATGGCACTTTTAAAAAGGCACAAAATTGCTTTTTAAAAGGTATTCGGTATTTACCACCAACTTGTAGTTGGTGGTAAATAACGAATCCTTAACCTAAAAATGCACTCACTTGAGTGCTCCCTACATAGGATTTAAGGATTCGGTAATTTACGGATTTCTTAAATTAAGGAATCGGTATTTTACTGATTCCTTAATTTAAGGAATCGGTAAATTACCGAATCCTTAAATCCAGCCTCCTACATCGCAAAGGGCTAAATACCGGTCGGTAACGGCAAATTTACCGATTTTCGTCCGTTACCGACCGGTATTAGCCCACCTCATCTAGCCCTTAATCTGGTGCATTAAAATTATGTGAAATTAAACATGTTCAAAATGGCAGCCAAAAATACTTGCATTGTGTATAATAGCCTGTTTGCTGTCCTTCCTTAATATTTATGTATTTGTTAATCAAGTGACCTATGAGATAAATACAATACCAGTACACAAGATCTACATCATGACCAAGGTGCAATGGCACCGAAATGCTTTGATGCTTCCTCCTAATAAAGCGTTAACTGGATATAGCAGTTTCTGGAGTGCCATGGTTTCTCTTAATCTGAGCGGGAACCGATACTTTAACTGTAGGACTGTCCTATTTTTTTATGTGTGGAGACTCTGCACTCGTAAAGATACTACTATTAAATCCCTTTGTGAATAGCAAACAATCATAAATTTACACAAAAGTGTAAGTTTACCTTTGTGAGTCAGGCCCTTGGTGACCATAATTTGGGCAAACCATTACTTGATATACACAGGCAGAACAAGTGGGGGAATATTAGATCTAATGGTGTGGAGTATGGAGAAAAGAAGGGAAGGGTGTTGAGTTCTTTCATACATAGTGGCAGAGCAAACTAGGGAAAAGGCAATGACGGGTAATTCAAAGTATACTTGTAGGTCATGGTGGAATTCCCACCGAGATATGTGGGATTTGGAAAGGTAACCCCAATGTGGTAGTGCATTGCCACAACCCGCATTGCCTGCATTCTTGAAATTCTGCCAGGATTCTTTCAGAATGTTAGGCACTCTTGCATGGGAAACACCATATGACAGACCAACATTGTTTACATGGCAGTCTTTCATGAAGTAGGTACCTCCAAAAGTAGTTCATGCCAGCCAACCTAAATTGGGACGCTTATTCAATACCATGTTAGATATTCTGTCCACTACCCTAATAAAGCTAGCAATGGCAAGGTCATTTGAGGCACATCAACACAGGAAGCTCTCCTCCTTGAGCTCACAATTTAGTAGTGGAATGTCATGGAGGTATTCTGCCAATATTTTGCCTGTTATTTCTATCCTCAGAATTAGCTCCCAATTTGTTACCTCTTACCAGTACGTGTGAGTTTTTTACTTGTCCCCAATGTTAGCTAAGTAGTACATCCATAGCCCTACCTGGTGAATTATATAGTTTAGTAAGTGTGAGTCAGCAACTGGGGAATACCTTGTAACTCCAAAGAATAGAATTGTGTGATAATTTTGTGAATATAAGACAGTAGAGTAGTGATATTTTTCTGTTGTTGTCTGGGCGAGTGTTCCTCCCGATGCTGGAAGCATACACTCGACACCATTGAGAAGTGCGGCGAGCTGGAAGCTTGGAGATGAATGGGCTCTTTCCTACTGCGAAATCACACAGAAGCACACAGCTCAAGGAGGCTCACAGAGCCGTACAGAGGCTTCCCTGCATTCCGCTGCAAGCTACCTGCAGCGCCACCTGAAGTCGGCATATCGGCGATGTGGTGAGCACAAGATTTTATTTTTTTATATTATTTTACCTCGTTATTGTCAGTTGAGCCCCCCCCCCCCACCTTGCCACACCGCACGCACCTGCACCTGCAGCTCCTGCATTCTGGTCCACTGGCTCTTAGGTTCATTGCTCTACTCTGGCCCAATCAACAAGACCACATGCAGAACTAGCTTGAAAAGTCTGGCCACTAGAAAAGGAAAAACTGGTTAATGAGGCAAACTCTCATGGAAGGCAAGCCCTGTAGAGGGCACTTCTGGTGGGGTGCCCAGTGACAGCTGAGGCGATCATGTCAGAACTTGGCGCAGCTGCTGCCATCGCACCCTCCAGGACTAACAGTCAAAGCTTCCTTGGGCCCACACTTGCTCTTCGGCCAACAAGTTGTGCGTACCCCTCTTGGCTTTAGGTTGGAAACAAGGGGTGAGGTGGCTCGTACCTGGAGCCCGCAGGCCCAATCGAAAATTGACGGACAGTAGAGGGCCACAGAATCAACAGCTAAGAGCAGAACAGACACATGTGTGCTTGCTCATGCCCCCCAAGGCTACAGGTCAGCCAAAGGGGGTGAGGCAGCACACAGAGGGAGTCAGCAGGTTTATTGAGGTCTATTGTTAATTATGATTGCCTCTCATTAACCGATACAGAGGCATAACAGCAAAGAGTAAAATAGACTAAGGTGCCAGAGTATTGACTGATGGCCGGCTGATTCCTACACACCCTGCAGCCAATAGATGCCAAGCAGAACCCAGCGACACCCAGGACATGAGGTCAGGCAAGGAGAGTCGTTTGACCTCCACTACAACCAGTAAAAAGAACTGAAGTCGACAGAGAACTAATGCTGCCAATGAAATAAGGGGCCAAAAGGGTGAAGTTCCCCTAGTGGTGACCATACAGAACCCGGGGCACAAAGAAAAACGGTCGAAATCAGCACAGAAGGGGGAACGCTAAAAGCCATGACTTGCAGTCACCAACCAAAAATATACACAAAGTGTACGTTCTTAAAGAATACCGGATCAGTGTTTAATTCTAGTAATGATGGGATTACAGGGCTCCCATCATCACTGTAGCCCGAAGTGATAGACTTAACACTGGTGGGATATTCAGGCTGTGCTCCTCCACATCACACCAACAGCCCGACTAAACTTATAGAGACCAGTGGCACAGAAGAAAACAAGGCAGCTAGTGGTTCAAAGGAGCACTCCATAGCCCAAAACAAGTGAAATGCTGAAGGAGCTGCTGAGGCAGCTGCAGCACCAGCGTTCGGCACAGAAGTATCACCAACACAGGTTCCCCCATAGCTAGCAAAAAAGGAAAGGCAGAAACAGAATGAAATCACTGAATATTTTAGAGCTGATACTTCAACTAGGAACATCATTAGGGAGCCACAGGACGGCAACATAACAGGTACATCAACAGAGTCAGAAGAGGCAGAGGATGGGCCAATTGGCAGGGTATCAATAATAGGTAATAAAGTGGTCCCCCCTTCCAGGGGGAACTTAATGCCAGAACAAGAGTCCCCACAAGCTACAACCATGACCCCGATTGTAGACGTGGAGGCCTTATGACCGGGCAATGACCACCCACCTGCCACCCCAGTGGAGAGGAAGTTCCTGTGGGCAGTCCAGACAGCAGCAACATGATCAGATATGTGACCTTTACTCCTCTCAAACTACCCTAACAGGGAATCCAACAGCAGAGCCTGTGCAAACTTTCATACTGAGCAACAGAGCATTGTGCAAGACGGTCTGAAACCTACTCCCAATGCGCAGCCTGATACAAATGTCACACTCTTCTACATGAATACAAATCACATGGGAGACAAGACATATTAAACAGGTGGAACATTGTAAGGGTACTAGCAGCAACTGGCAGCATGGATCACTTAAATTCATCTGATTTGGCGGCTATTGAATTTATACACGCCGGCAGCCCAACGGGAAATGAGGCAACCAAGGCCACATGGGCAACAGCAGAGATAGTCAGGAAGAGTGTGAAAGAATAGGCTCTGTTTGAAGCCTGGGGAATGCTCACTACACCCCCTGGCTACCTGCAACCTCTGCTAGTTACAAAGCAGCCCAAGCAGGGCCCTCAAATCCCTAAAACCACCTTCTCAGTTCTTAAGGGGACAAGGTGCACATCCCCCATGAGCAGAGCAAGGCAAAACTCCCAACATAGTCCAAAGATACAAATAACTGTCACCTCCTCTCAAAACTGGAACTGGTTATCAAGTACAATAAATGGTGAAAACAAAACCTCATGACCAAGCTCAAAAGCTACAAAAAGACTGCTGATCAAATCAAGCTCACAAGCCTTGGTAAACTGGTTGCTCAACTCAAGCTCCCCCACATTTGTTCCTGGAACATTAAAGTACTAGGAAACAAAATAACAGATGGTCATGTACTACACTTTTCACAAGCGTTTGACATTAGCCTATTGCACTAAATGTGGCTGGAACAGCTATTTCCAATGGAGAGCTTTGTGGGAGACCACGTCCCAGCCCACAAAGGAGCCAGGTTCAGCCATCTGAAGGGAGGCATGTCAATCTACACCTCAACAAGATCCAGCACAGTCAAGGAATTGAAGGCGCAGTCATCAGAATATATTGAGCTGAAGACAATGAGTATGACAGTGTGCTGAGAAAAAACAAATTGAAGGAAATTGGTCCTAAACGCATATTTACATCCCAATGTCAAGGCAAAGGGCATGGTACTAATGACTAGTGAAATAAAAAGACTTCTGAGAGAAGACCAATACCCTAACTTTGTTCTTTTGGGGGATTTCAATCTATGCCAACTGGGCATATCGGAGGAGGTAGAACTCATAGTAGCTCAATCATTGCATTGGGATATTCCAGAGCAGAGGGAGAACAGGACAAGCTAGGAAAACAAAACAGGCAAGCAGTTGTTGAGAGAGCTAGAGTTTCTTGGCTTTCGGGCCGTAAATGGCCTCTCCCTTGTAGATAACCCTCCCTGCAGCAACGTTTCACTGCACGAGGGCCATCTCAACCCTAGACTATACCTTTACTACTGTGAAATGATTCATAAAGTTTCAGCATACTAACTGGTAGAGGAAGAATACAGGGATCATCTCCCATGGGTGATCACGCTTAAAACAAGGCTTGCAGTCACCCGTAACACGACCGAAGTATCATGCTCTGCCTATACCAACAACAACAAAATAATTAAATGTAAAATCACTTCCACAGATGGACAATTGGCATCCTCTAAGATCATCCTACAATGACAGCAAAACAGGACCTCAAATCCATTAGTCACAATGGAGGCCTTCATTAAAGAACTGGGAGACACATTTGCTACTACAGTGACTTGGAGGAACAAGCAACCACAAGGGAGGGGCTACCTCACTCTTCCACAACTAGAGCAAGTAAAGTCACAGAAGAGAGTCATAAATTTAACCCTCAGGAAACTTAGTTGACACCCGCGTGACAATACCTGCAACAAGAACTTAGATAAAATAAGGCAGCACCAAAATAGCTAATCTGGACATTTAAAAAAGAAGGAAAAGACATGCTCTTAGCAAAGCTTCCCTCTTACATAGGAAACCTGGGTAACTTTTCTGCATGAGTACTTCAATCTCCTCAAGGAGGGGAAAAGCCATACGAGTGCGGCAGAGAAAACCTCACCAGTCCCTTTCAAAAGAACATAAAAGAAGGAAGAGGAAAGGCCAGCCTAAGGTCATCGGTCTCCACAGGATCTGACCATGGATGCCGTTACAGCAACTAGACAGGATAAAGAGAGACAGATTATGAAGGGGAGATGGGAGGAGGCTCTGGGCCCCAATGGCATACCCCCAGCACTCTTCAAGCAGGATGTCGGCTACTGGTCAGAGGAACTGGAGCTGTTATTCCAGAAGATTTCAAAAGATGCTGTAATTCCGGCCTCTTGGACAGGGACCATCATATCACTGATTCACAAACAGTGGCAACAGCAGCGAAAAAAACTATCAGCTTATGGTGATGATGGGAACGTGGTGTTTCTTGGCGCCCCCGAAGCAACTCTGAAGACCCTCCAACAGGTACAAAATGCAGCTGCTAGAGTGTTGATGGATGTCCCCAGAAGACATTCAGCTGCCCCGGCCTTGAAAATGCTTCATTGGCTTCCCGTTAGGGAACGGGTGAAATTTAAGGCGCTGTGTACGGCCCATAAAATTCTGCATGGTAAGGGCCCTCCGCTCCTTGCCCCCATGGTTCGCCCCTATAAGCCCACACGTCTACTGCGGTCAGACCAAAGACATCTCTTGCAGTCAACCAGAATAAAGAGAGCTCGCTCTGGGGGGAGGCGGTTCTCAGTGCAAGTGGCGGCACTGTGGAATTGCTTCCTTTTAAGATCCGTTCAGAGCCTAAGATCCTACCTTTTAGGAAACTTCTGAAGACCTATCTGTTTCCAGTGTAGTGATAAAGTGCGCTTCTTCTTGTTCTGTACTGCGCCGGGATGCCCCTGGGTAACTGAGCGCATTATACATTTTATATAAATAAATATAAATAAATTGACAATGCGACCACATTTTTTTCTGGCCCTCTTTAAGAAGAGTTAACATCCTGGACCTCTGCCAACCACAGCATCTCTTTAAATAAGTTTGGTTTCGGCAAGCATGTGGGGACTACAACTAACAAAAGGCCCTGTCTTTGCTAGTAGATGGGGCCAAAGGAGCTAAGACTGCCCTATACTGTTGCTTTATTGATTCCCGGGCCACATTTGACCACATCGATCGCAGCAAATTATGGACAAAATTGGCCAAACAGAATATTCTACCAATCCTCTTGAAGATAGCGATCACAATGCACACAGACACCTAGGTGCAGGTTAAGTTAGGGACGGGGACGCATCTCTGGAGACGCATACCAACAGCTAAAGACCTGAAGCCCCCATGTTATTCAACCTCTTTCTCGCTGACTTAATGATAAAATTGGACTGTTGCAATTCTCTTGCACTGAAGCAAGGAGGACTCGCCCTCTCCCATCTCCTCCATGCATATTATCTGGTCCTAATAAGCTGCACACTGGTCAATATGCAATGCTTTCTTGACACCACCCATGCCTATTCGATATAGAATGGCTTACAAATCAACTTTGATAAAACAAAAGCAATGTCTGTTAACAGCGCAAAAAGATAAATATCAACCTGGTGCATCACCTCTCAACACTTAGAGTCAGTGTCCGAATAAAAATTCTTAGGAATTATCATTGATAAAAAGGGGTCATTCAAACTGCAGAATAATGTCCTGAAGAGAAAGGGCATTGCCCTAGGTTTGGCATTAAGGAATCTGAAGTACTGGGTTTTTCAGAACCCAGCGGTGCCAGGGACACACCCTAGGACTTCGGGTTCTTCCTGTTCCAGACTACAGAAACTCAGAGTCTTCTAGGTGAAGTCAAAGATCGATTTTATTGGCTGCAACCAAGTAACAGGCGTCCTAGAAGTACAACACGGTGTATATTCTCAGGAGACTGCTCAATCTTACAAAGCCAGCCTTCTCCTTTTATACAAAATATTATGCTTCAGGCAAACATTCCTTATTTTACAGTTGACCATTCACATATTTTCAATACAATGAAAAAGCAGAGTCATGATGACAAGCCCATATTTCAGTTTGTTCAGCCCACAATCAATTACCCGGCAAGGCCCAGTATTTTCATCAGATATCGACGAAACCCCAATAAAAACGGGCGCCTCCTCCTCGTAAAGCAAGTCATAAAGAAAGAAACAGAGGCAGGTGTGTGTAAGATTAGGAAGGGTTTGTGTGCGATGGAGGGTTTATGACATGTTGTGCCTTGATACTATCTCGACCGGCCACTGGGAGAGAAACTGACCAAACAGGTTTTGCCTTGGGCAGTGGAGTCAGCTTGCCCAGGTCGTGCAGGAGTCAGCGAAGGTGTACGTGCCCTTCAGACTCGGTTTTGGCCTTAGTCACCGGCCTATGTGAGGGCAATCACAAAATGGATGCCGTATACAAAATGGAACCCGAGGGTTCAGGACGGAGTCCCTGATTTAATGGTGACTTCGCCGCCCAAATATGACAAAAATTGGAGTATGTAGTGTACTCGTCATTCTCGGTCTGCTGATACCAACATCGTCATCATACGACGATTTTGTTGACACAGGTCCAAAATTTTCAGTACCACAAATCTAAAAAGAAAAGTGGCAGGCCCTAACCTAACTCCTCTGCTTGGAGTAATTCATGAAAAATTGATCCCTACAGTAACTTTTGCTAGTGAGCGGCTACGTGGAAGGAACCCATCAACACTGGACGGGATTGCGTCTAGCACATATAGAATGATCTTTGACCTCCCCAAATACACCTCTTCATCTCAGATAAGACTGGAGTTTGGGCTTCAGAAAAAATCCTTTGTCAGGAACAGTGTGTACATTACCTGATGCCACAAATTTAAGAACCCCGAACCAAACACATTAAATTTGCATTTATGGCTGGAACTTACATCTAGAAGCAGTCCACCCACCCAGGCCTACCTCATCAAATCCATAACGCAACTTGGCCTACAAGATCTCTGAGCAACATGCTCCACCCATGCCAGCTTAAAAAAAAGGTAAACAAAACCATCAAACTTGTCTTGCTAACCTAAGACAAGGCAGCGATGGCGGCCACAGCACATGCTTAGCTTGTGCTGCAAAGCTATGACAAAGTCTCACTCCAACCCTACTTTCATACAGGCTTTTCAAACTTTCTAAAAGAAAAATTACTGAGATATTGACTGGGCATCCTACCATCACTCCTAAACCTACTTCCATTGAAACACAATTCCACCCCAACCGACTGCCAGCTATGTGGAATGGGGAAAGAAGACATGTTGCTCTTGGTATGCACTTGTAAGGAACTGTTGGGAGAGAAAAAATAATACTATGCCCACTCTTCAACCAAAGAGGAATTAGATCATGCTGACATACATTATTGTCCTGTTTCACACAATTGAACTGCAGTCTTCTGAATTTCCCATGGCCGAGATACAGAAGGGCAAAGAACAAATGGTTGCATACTTGTGCATATAAGACTTGAAACAGGGTATACCCTGCATACTTTGAACCTGATTAACAACTAATTATACATCCACAAATAGAACCTTAAGTGTTGAGTCACCTCCTTGATCTACTCTTCTTTTTATTCTGAGAAATATATTGCTCTGCATATAAGTATTTTTAACCGATTCTGTAATGACAATGTCATTTAGTGTGTGTTTTGAACCCTATACTGTGGACCTGTCACTACTGTGTACATAAGAATCCTTTTTTAATCTATTTGTAGTGATACTCCTAAATTTTATCCACTGTACTTCGTTCTATGGAACTATTTTACATGTTGGTAATATTGTGTTTTTATTGATGCAAAGGTTTGAATTAACCATGCTCATTAATAAATAAATACTTAAAACATTTAATAAAGCATATTTTCGTAAGCATGAGAGGTAAAGTTGTGTCATATTTTTGTAATCATAGGAGGGTAAGAGGGTAGAGTTGTGTTGTTGTGCAGAGGAATCTGGTAGATATTGTATCATCCCACCCCAACCTGGTTACTTGTAAATGATCGCGACACACAAGGAGCTTGGTTTTAAACACCTTTATTCATCAGCATGTAACCATGAAATGAACATTCTCTTACCCACATCCACGCACTTACGCCACTGTTCAATGGAAACTGTCAGGAACCAAAAGGGTCGTGTCATCTCTAACTCACAACTCACAAGACACTACATCTCCCTTTTTGTTAAATAAAAAGAACCAATAATACATATATACATTACAACTCTACAATAAGCCTTTTGGCGCTCGAACTAATCACCCAGATCAGGTTCAGTGAGGCTGCGGACATACCAGAGAAGGGTCCATGACTTGCATCTGTGTTAGAGACAGTGTTACAGTATTGGGCTCTCTGGACTCTGAGGAGGAAAAGGGTCACGTCTGACATCTGGAGGTGCTTGAAATATGAAGAAGCTCACGTAATAGACATTTCAGGAGAGTGAGCAGTCACCATGTGTCATTTACCTGTCACAATCCTCAGTGGACACATTTCCAGTTGTATACTCCTACCTCATCCCGGGTACTTGTGAATAATCACACCACACAAGGAGCTTAGTATTTATAACACGTCTTTATTCATCAGCGTGTAACCGTGAACTGAACATTCTATATCATGAATTCTATTACCCACACCCACGCACTTATGTTACTGTTCTCCGGAGTCCTTCGGAAATCAAACAGGTCCCGTCATCTCTAACTCACAAGACACTACAGATATCACTGAATTAAAGTACTAGAAGAGGGTTTTATAGTGACTCCCAAATTCTTGTTTTAACAAACTTTATACTGCTATTCATGTTCCAACAGAGTGCAGGCATAGAATAAATAGGACATATAAATACTAAATAACAAAGTAGATAGCGTGGCATTAACTGGTCTCTGAGAGTTGCAGCCTACAAGAAGCAGGTTGCACCGAAATGGAAGACTTCAAAAAACAATTAAAAGGGAAAGAGGACAGAAAAGCTAACAAACAAGAGAAAACTTAAAATCAGGGCAGGGATAGATAATAAAATGAAAAATAAATATCACAATCTCATGCGTGTAGTTCCTAAAACCACAATTGAATCTTTATACTTCTGAACTAATTTGTTTTAGACAGCCTTTTCCAAGTGAACCAAACACACCCAGGTGATGGAGCCTTCTGCATTTGGGTATGGAAATGGTGTCCAACTGATGGCGAATAGAGAATGGAGGTTAGTGGGCTGTTCTACACCATCGCCACACTAACGAGATAACTAACGAGGGATAAGGTAGAGATTCATTTTCTCCCTCACTTTGCATACATGTGGGGACCTTAAATATAACCTGAGGTTGGTGCTTAAGTTTTTAAATTCTGAGAATAGAAATACTTGTTTTTTTCAGTGTCTAGAATTTCTAAGCCAGATTTTGATGATGAGTTTGAACAGGAAAGAATGAAACCACTCTTTGCTCACATATGGCAACTTGTTATTTCCTGCAGTCATGATAGGTTTTCTCAGCAGGTTTACAAGATGAGAAATTTGTCACACTCAATGAAGTGCATAAAACAGTTTCTTCATAATGTTTGTATCATAGCATGAACATTTCCGCTATTACAGATATAACCTATATTGACTGAAGACATCAGACTTCGCATTTATAGTATGCTAGCATTAAACGTATCACATAAATATGCTGGTTTTCATATTTTTAAAATCCTAAAACATATGCTCTTGTTTGTAGCAACATTATAATTTTTATTGCATCACAATTTCCTCTACAGAATTGTTATCAAATGTTAACACCTACAAAAAGATAAAGCAGTTTCCCAAAATGTATTTTTAAAGAATGTTTGCGTAGATTCATTATCAATGGGCGTGCCCCTCACACAATAGCTAAGTATGAATCTGGTAAACCGACAAACCAAAAGCATATGCTATGACCTTTGCGTACAGTAAAAAAGATGGTCTCATTTCTAGGAATCTGAAATTATTTTTCCAGTACCACAAAAAGTGGCGAGTTGTGACAGAAATTCTTATGTTGTCAGTAACCTGAAAGAAATCTTGGGCCGAAGTTCGAAGTAGAGTGTGCAAACAAGCTTGTGAACTGGTCTTTATTTTGTGCTGTGACCCATGTACAAATCTGTTACTTCACAAAAGCGATATTTGTAGGAGGGTGTAAAACCAACCTTCTGCTCATTAAAATAACTGTGGCAGAGTAACAAAATGCAACTTGCAATATCCCCCGCCACCCCCCCCCCCAATGAATGGGAGGGAGAAAATGCAGAGATAGAATCCTTTGGGGGGGAGGGGGCGTGGCTAAGGCGCCGGACGAGATGGCCGTCTAAAGGATCCGATCCGCCGCACCGGGACTTATTCTGTACTCACAGGCCCGCTTCGCGTACAGCCCCCAAATGGAATTTGCCCGCATCATTAACCGGAATGTGTGGGGACTCCGGTGAGACAATTTTTGGATTTAAGTGCGTCGTGCTTAATCTTCTTGTCACTGCCACATTCTTTACCTCAGGGCGCCCGCCATTTTAAACGCGCGCTTCGGCAGCATTGTTTCCCGCGCACTGGCAGGAATGCTAACTAAACCCCGGCTTTGCCGACAGTCCCACTTCAACAAGTTAGACTACTTAATTATGTATACTATTTTCTTCAAATGAGGAATTTATTTGTTATATGCAGCGCGATGCTTGGCTATTTATCCCTGCTTCAATATGCTGCTCGGGATGCCTGTCATTGTCTGTGGCCAGCACATCTCTTCACTTGTCTGAAGTCTTGCTTTTTCAAAATAACACCTGGTTTTATGTGACATAATTCAAGCCTTCATTGTCTTCCTCCATCAATACAGCTTCATTTCTGTTTTTTCGCCACAAGGTCAACACTTTAACTCTTTTATTGCCTATCTTATAATTTGCTGCTGCTGCATACGTTTTTGTGACTCTTTTCTTCTAAGGACTCTGTCATTCACGTCAATTGGTAGTTCTTTTGGTGAGTTTTTAATCCACGACTTCCAATAAGTTTGTGCAACGTTTATTGTGCTCACTGAATGACGGATATTTATGGGAAGGCTGCGCAAACCCAAATTTGTTTTTGTACCGTCGCAACACACTCCATTGGTAACACATCCATCTTCCTCAATATCAGACTCTTCCTCTAATACAGGTCAGATGGCTGGAGTAGCTTCTAACCGCAATTCCTCGATACAATCTACTTCAAACAAATCTTCTCCACCTACTTCCTCATCTAAACGCTTGAAACTTGATCCTCCGTCTCCTGACAAAACGTCATCTCCCATTTCTACGGAGTTGCTTTTAGAGGAAATATGCACTTTGCGCCCGTTTGTGGAGGACAACAACAGCAAAATGCAATTTCTGGAGGGAAAATGATCTACAATGGATAATAGAGTGGCTTCAGTGGAACAGCAAGTTTCAGAGATACAGGTTAATTCTCAATGAATTTCATCTTTAAAAAAAAAACGGTCCTCAGCCTTCAACAACACACTGAGGATTTAGAAAATAGAAATAGGAGGAATAACCTACAAATGTATGAATTGCTGGAATCCTTGGAGGGTGACGACCCTGTATCCTTCTTCTCCTCCTTTCTTCCGAAACTCCTGTATATGCCATCTACTACCTTCCTCAGCATCCAAAGAGCCCACAGGCCCGGTCCTCGTTCATCACTTTCAACAGCTCCAGCTAAACCACAAGGTGACATCATCCTCTTTTTGAAGTTTACGGATCTGCTCTCAGTCCTCTCTGCAGCTAGATCTAAACAACAAATATCCTGGCTGGGTCAGAAGGTATTTTTGTCTCAAGATATCTCTAATGCTACTGCATCCAGAAGAAAAGAGTTCTTGAATCTTTGTGCTCCTCTCCGGGCTCTTGGTGCTAGATATGGTTTATTTCACGCATGTATCTTCAAAGTGACAAACCAAAACCAAACATGGACCTTTCAAGAACCTGCTGAACTTAAGAACTTTTTTCACAGCCACACTACCAATGGTATGGATACTACTAGTTCTCCAAGTGGTTGACATTTAACCTCTTTTCTTTACAGGGTTCCTGTTGATATCTTCTCATCTTTTCTTTTCTATTTGTTATAAAGCAGTTCTGCCTTTTGATGTTTCTTCTATAGATTTAGCAATGTTGTTTTTATTGTTCACTTCTTCTTGTATTTGCTAATTTTAAGCAGCATATGTTCATGTTTATCATATTTGTTGTTGCACGTAAGCTGGGCGTATTTTTCTTTTTCTCTATGTATTATTCTAATGTTAATCGTCTCTTTTGTTTATCTCATTCAGATCCGTTTATGTTCCTTCAATCCATATGGTTCCCTCCCTATTTCCTTCACGTCCCGATGCAGTCCGGACTCCCAATTTCGGGTGCTTCGTCTTGTCGTGTGTCGTCATTGCCCCATTGTCTTTTTTTTGTTCCCTTCAGGTATGTTATTCTCAGTCATCCTTTTTGGGTATGTACTGTCTATTCTTGTATTTTTCTTCTCTTTCCCTTTCCCTCTTTTCCTTCCTTCTTCCATTCTCCAAATGGATTTAATCTTCCCTTTTCTTCTCATGTCTGATCCATCTCATTCCTTTTTTATTTATTGATTTATTTATTTATTTTATTTCAGCAATCAGTTGTAAATGTTACACAGTACATAGCAGAGAAAAAAAATGTATACAGTGAATAAATTGATAATGACAACAAAATCTTTACAGAAAGCATTTAAACATACAAAATCAAATCCAATTTGAAATAGGGGCCCATACATTTTGACCAAATAACTTATTTTTTTTCCCCTTAGATCTATAAATCGCCATTTCTTGTTGGTATATGGATAGCAATTTTGATTGCCAGTGATTAACAAGCATTTACAATGCAACGGTCTCGCCTTTGCAAAAGTTAGAGCTATTGGCATTGTAAATGACACATTTTTATTTATGCGTTGGTTTTGAAAACAGATAAATAAATGGCATTGTCATTTACAATCCCAATAACATAATCTCTCGAAATTTGTGAGACCTATTACATTTGCACCCACACACACACAGAGCCACACACACACACGTCGTGGTGTCACATGCAACTAACAACGATAGACAAAGCCAAAAGTCCTGACTTCTTGTATCGTGTATCTAGATGCAATGACAAACAGCAAAATACAAGTTCGGCGGACCACTATGCTAAGCCACGCTCTTAATTACACTGGCCACGCCCCTTTGAGAGACCCTCCAGTTTTTTCATCCCACTCAAAGCCCTGCATTCACCCATTCATTCACTGCCACAGAAGTGGACACATTCGCCTAATATGAGAAATACTACTTGAAGCACCTAATTTAGCCTAATCAGTCTGCAATCAGCAGCGGGAAAGTCACACCTAGACAACAAAATGTGACGTCATACCGATAGAACACTGCGCTGCAGGGACGCAAACAACAATCAGTCATATTATATACATGACAGTGTTTGCATTGTGTGGCAAAGCAGATACAGGATATTGTCTAGGTACAATTCAGTTAGCGTATAGCACTTATTACTAAAGTAGGCAGACCTTAGCCTTTGTGAGAATCCTAGCAAAATAAAAATAAAAACGAGATCAAGTCAAGGACGCAAACGGCACCATGCTATTGTTTATTTACTCAGATGATTTGCATCAACATGTAACTTGTGAGCATGTTTCTCTAACTCTACAATAAGCCCATTACAACACTTTGTACAAATGAGTTTCAATTGCTCACACAGTTACGATTTGCATACGTTCAAAAGAGTTCTCTGATCTTGTTTACTGCTTGCAAAAGGACCAGCCATGTGAAAGAGACTCATCCATTAGCCTCCCTGATCAGACGAAAAGAGTTATTTAAAGGCAGTAAATTCAGGAATGCACGGATGAGATCAGGTGATGAAGGCAAACATGTCTTAACAAGATAACAGAGCAACACGGGCTCGAGTATGGGAGTCACATTCTGACTCATCGGGAGGGGGGGCTAAACTGCAGCGGGGGTGAGATGATGGGAATGCACAGTGCAGCGGACCGTCGGTGCAGGGAGGTGGTGGTTGGGGGAGGGGTCAAGACAGTGCTGGACATGGAGAGTGGGTGGCTGGCTCGCAGTACTGCCACATAGTTCACACGTACTCGGTTTTTCTGGTAAAGTTGGTAGGCTATTATTAACATTTTAAAAGGAGCAGACAAGAACTATTACACTTTAATAGCGACAGTGCAGACAAAAGTCGGTAACGTTTTCCCACGTTTGATAGGAAAACTCCTGCTTTTACCAATGGGATGCACCGGGGCCGCTATGCTTTCAACGAGATAGTAGTGACTTTTTGAAGCAGGTAAAATAATGACTTTCATTGAACAAAACAGATAAGGGTAATATTATGAAACTGTGCTGCACAATTCCCACGCTTGAAGCATTCCAAGTAGCACAAACAAACAGAGCCATTCAGAAAAAGCCAATGCAAACTAACACTGATGTGGGACGTGAGAGGCAACTGCCTGGTGAGACAAGCTCTCCGTATTACTCGTGTCTGAAGATCAAACAACGGCTGCAGAAGTGGGGCCCGCGAACACCCTCAGACACGCACACGGCCGGATTGGGATTTTAATTATGGCTTGCGGGTGGGCACCCTCATCCCATTATTTATATAGCGCGACAAGATCCCGCTGAATATCAGTGCGCTCGAGAAGATGCAAACTAACTGGCTTTTGTTGCCCACTTCAAACAACAAGCCATTTTTAGCCGCCAGTGGGGGGCGGCGGGGGCTCGTCGTTGAAAGCCCGATTGTGCCGCATGTTTAACTCCGCGGTGGATGCTGCTGAAAGTACATTCCCATTTGAAGCTTTGAAATATGTTTTTAACATAAATCCTGAGTCTACCCATAAATCTAACATTCTGATCGGATGGTTCCCGCATACTTTAGAACGTTCGCTGTGAATTTGCGACATGTAGGGATTTTGTTGAAATATTTCCTGGTCTGTGTCAGTCAAGATATTTACATGTTTGGAGCTCCTAGGCCTCGCAAGACTCCAAGTTCCTCCACACCAATATTTATTAATTTTACGTGTTTTTCTATAGCGCAGACTTTTCCCGAAGGTGTCAGAGCGCTACATAATAGGAACAGAACTGATACATGAGGAGACCATTTCATCAGGTGGGGGGTCCGCAATGTGAGGTCTGCGGCTGCCCGCGGCCCCCGCCAGCGGTAACCTCGGCGGGTGGCCATAACTGCTCCCATGGTCGGGTCCCTCAGGCAATCCACAGGCATTGGAGCGCTTCGCCTGAGCACCTTATTAGCATACACGTTCAGGCGCGGGTTGGCTAAATGCTTTGACCCGACACTAGGATGTGGAGGGAGGGGGGCGGAACGACCAGAGCACTGTGAGCCACTTGCCAACTAACACTGCACAAACCCCCCCAGCAGGACAGGGATGCCCCTGCGGGCGAAACGCAGTCCACAGGGAGGTGGGGTGCCCCAGCAGTAGTGGGGGCGGGTGGCCGGATCTGATGAACCCTCCGGTGACCCTCGGCAGTTCCTGGGGAGCCTGGTGGGTGCAGACTACACGACCACGCCACTAATGGGGAAGAGGGAGGTTAAGCCGCGACCACAGCGCTCCAACCCTCTCCCCCCTTGAATTGTTTCTGCCTCCTACGCCGCTCTCCAGCCCCGGTAATTATGGCGCGTGGAGCAGACCTATTGGGTGCTAAACATTTAATAGCGCATTCGCGCATCATGAGGATCATCGCTGCGAGGCAGCTGCCCCCATAAGCGAGGGGGGTAAGACAGGCCCTTACTCTAGGGATTGTGGCCGCTTGTGTCCATTTGTAAGGCAAGCTGTTTGGGGAGCAGTGACTCCCACTGTACTTTTCACATTGCCTTCGGCCTCATGGGGACGGAGAGGGCCGCGGTTCGTCGGATGTTTTCTCAGGCTCGCCGGAACACTCTTAAATGCCGTCATGACCTTGTAGTGTGGCTAAAATGCTACTGGGCCACCATTCTTTCATAATGGCCAGTGGTCATTTGACATTGGCCAATACGGGAGACCTTGGAACATTGCTCTGCAGCGTGGGGCAGGACCAGTAAAATCGCGCAGTCCATCCCGGCAACAGACACATTGGAAATGAGAAAAACATGGCGTAAAAACAAATAATAATAACTACCGCCCACCGCCGCATGACGTTCTAAAAGGGGCGGAATGAGAACAAATCTACGGAACGCCCACGAATCTGCTCGGAGAATAACGGACAGATCTCTCTTCCAATGGCTAGCCTCCATTTATGGAGCTAGCCAATGGAAGAGACAGGCGGGACAAAGCCCCGTACTGCTAAACAAAAGATTTCGCCTCCGCGAACACTGCTGCGCAGTGGACGCCAGGCGAAACCTAAAAACTGGTGGCTCAGAATCTAGCCAGCGAGAAGTAACACAAAAACGGAAAACATACATACAAATAAATAAAAAACCTTCTTCAGCAGCTGATTTGTTTCCAATTTGATTCGTTTGAAGACTCCGAATAATCATTTCAGCAGTTAATTTTATAGTGATCCCCAAACTGTTATTTAAAAAATATTCAATGTCCTTAATAAATTGAAAAAGTTTCGGACAATTAAAAAACATATGTATCGAATCAGCAGCTACATGATCACATCGCTTGCACTTGTCACCGTTTCTAACTTTCCATTTTGCCAACTTAGCAGGTTAGTAATATAAATCAAAAATAGCCATGTAGTGTTGGCTCTGAAGTGAGCCATTAAATAACATTCTGTCAGATAATTCAATTGCTCTACATACGTCAACATTTTCTAAATCAAGTTTCCGCTGCCATTTACTCTCAACAATACATAAATCATTATGAATTTGATTTAACATCATCTGATAAACTACACCAATTTTTTTACCCTTCTGCTAGTTTCTAAAATATTATTTTTACTCATATTGATATGATCAAGTAGACCCTTAGATTCTAAGAAACTCCGTACTTGGAGATATTTAAAGAAATAGTTTCTAGGTAAATTATATTCCTGTTGTAAAAAAGAAAGAGAAGGTATTTGAGTACCTTGATAGAGATCGCCTATCAGGCGGATCCTGGCAGAATGCCATCTAGTCATTATTTGGTCCCTAAAGATATCCGATAACATATGGTTGTTCAGCACTGGAGAATAATAATTTAAATCGCCAAACCGAATAATTTAAAAAGGACTGTGATATGGTACTAAGGGCAGAGAGAAAACTAGCTGATAATATAAAATCTTGCCAGTGTATAGAAGAAGCCCAACTAGATCTGTCCATTAAACGTAGTAAAGTTTATTCCCATATAGCTGAGCAAGTAGCTTGTAAGTTTAGACAATATAGGACAACAAGTTATGAACTAAATGAACAAACTGGCAAAGTTCTAGCCCATAGGTTATGGCAAAAAGCAGCATCTAACGAAATATTAAAAATTCGAGATATGAGTGGGGCCATGAGGACGTCTAAAGAAGGCATACCAAAGGCGTTCAGTGAGTTTTACCAGGTATTATATCACCAACCTGATAACGATTCGGACATAGAAATTAAAAAGATGCAATACTTAGAAAGCATAAATAAAACTGGTCTATCAGAGGTGCAGAAAAGCATACTGAGTGCTCCTATTGTATGGGATGAAATCGAGATAGCAATTTTGGGCTTGGCTACCGGGAAGGCAATTGGACCAGATAGTGTACCTTTAGAATTTTATCATGTATTTAGGAATATCCTTAAGCCAGAATTAATAAAAGTATTTCAACAAGCGTTTGTAGGCAATCCTCCTGATTCATGGTCGCTAGTCACTATTGTTGTCCATTTTGGGGACCATTTCAGCAGTGTTGAATCGTTTTTGCTCTTTACCTGGCTATCCGGTCATCTACAATCACCCAGTGACTCCCTGCATTTTCAGAAAGCCCTCAGCGCCTCGCCGGACCCGCTTCGCGGGTCCCGCAGATCTCTAATTCCTGGAAGCTGCTGTTTGTGTGGGAGAAGGAACGCGGGCCGGTGACAGCGTCGGCGGGGCTGCGAGCCTACAGGCAGGGACTCCAGTGTCCAGGAGTCCCTGCGCGCCCGATTGAACACACCTGGGCTGCTCTCCCCGCTGGCCACGCCCCCGCCAACGGACTGAAAACCAGTGATTCCCTCCGAGTCAGCGGGACCATTTCAGCAGTGTTGAATCGTTTTTGCTCCTTACCTGGCTATCCGGTCATCTACAATCACCCAGTGACTCCCTGCATTTTCAGAAAGCCCTCAGCGCCTCGCCGGACCCGCTTCGCGGGTCCCGCAGCGCTCTAATTCCTGGAAGCTGCTGTTTGTGTGGGAGAAGGAACGCGGGCCGGTGACAGCGTCGGCGGGGCTGCGAGCCTACAGGCAGGGACTCCAGTGTCCAGGAGTCCCTGCGCGCCCGATTGAACACACCTGGGCTGCTCTCCCCGCTGGCCACGCCCACCCGCCTATCAGCAACCTGCAGGTCTTGTACAAAGGTGTCTGGTCCTTCCGCTTCGCGGGAGCGAGCGGGAGGGTGCCGGGAGAAGCCCGGGACAAGGGAGGGACCGTCTGTGGCCGTCCGGGGACAGAGGAGGACGGGACGGGACACCCTTCTTTCACCTTCGATAGCTACCCAGGCTGACGGGAAGGTAGGACACTTTCACCATGACTTCCATATGTGACAAACCGTCTTCAGCGGGGAGTAGCAGTAAAGGAACACTAGAGGGCTATTTTACGAGAACATCCACGGAGTTGGATAAGGATATAGAGATGGCTGAGCGTAGGTCTGAGCGACGTCGCTCCATCGAAACACTGAAAACTAGACCCCTGTTGGAACTGATGCCTGTTTCCACTCTGCAGGATTTTGCCTCTGTTCCCTCTAGTGAGGACCCACTGTCCCTGGACACATTTCTATTACTCTTAAGAGACATTTCTCCCAACCCAGTCGTTGTGAATACCACTCTTACACCTTTTGCGGGGCTCCAAAGTATTTCCAAACCAGGTTCAAATGTATCTAACATGCCTTTTCTTTCAGCCAGAGAGCTACCCAAAAAGAAGGGCAAGTTGCCCAATGTGCCCAAAGCCTATGGTCCCCCTCCGGCTAAACGGAGAAGGGGGGGGACCCCAGAGAAGTGAGCTTAGCCACTTAGAGTTTGGCAAATCATTAAAATCTAATGTTTCAGTTGGATCCAAGCCTAAGGCCAAAGATAGCCCTGTGGTAGTTTCTCCTGCCCCTGTGGTGCTGGCACCACCGACCATAGAGGTCCTAGACACACCAGTATCAAAGTCTGCTATTGATCTAGTATGTGAAATGAGTTCACCCCTCCCCTCTCAAGAGAAAGATTTAATGCCCAATATATCATGTGAACCATTTGAGCACCTTCTTAGATCCTTTATGCATCCAATTCTGGACATTCTGAAGAGGGTGGAACAAAGGCTGGGGAACATTGAGTCTTTGTTTATTGACAAAGTAGAGGTAGGGCCTCTACAGATTAATGCTAAGCCAGCCCCTCCATCGAAGGTCTCAGTTCAGGCCCAAACAGCCCCAGTCCAGCCCCCGGCTGTCAACAAGGGCCCTGCCAAGGGCATTGCTGGAGTTAACATTCTCCCAGATTACATTTACTCGGGAGTACCAGCTACCCAGCAAGCCGTTCAACAGGTCCCGTTGGTGACAGCAGAAACATCAGCTGTATTGGTGGCTAGAGAACCTGTGAGGGTTGGGGATAGTCTGTTACCCCCTAACCGACATGCGGGATGGGGCAGGCCGAGTCGACCTACTAAAGATAAAACGCAGGGCCCCAATGTTGAGTTGCCCCCTGATTCTGTGCCCTTTGTGGTCGTGCTTACTGGTGTCCCAACCCTGGAGGATGGAAAAAGGGAGGGATACTCCCAACTAAAAAACAAAACACTGCATTGGCTGGGACTAAATAGACCACTCCCATACTACGTCAATGGAGAGATCGTTCACGTTAGGCGTATCTCTTGGTTGGGTAGTAAGGAAAAAAACTTAAAATGAGACCTCATAGTTATAAACTTTAGCGATCCTGAGGCAGTCAGATTCATATTGAATGGGTCTTCGGGGAAATCGAGCAGTGCCATAGTTCCACATGACTTAACCTTCTTTTATCCAAGATCACTTGTGTGCCCCCCTTTCTTTCCAGGAGGCTTAGCTGATACACAACACAATATGTACATGCCATCCATTAACAGTTACATGGGACAGGCCATTAGACCCTTGCCCACCAGGATAGACCTTGGGTGGAATACAGTGCCTGCAAGAAACTATGGTATGCCACCAGGGAGGTTGGAACAAGAGCATGGGGACAGGAGAATGGACCATCTGATTCCTTTCACCCCGCTAGAAACATCTAACAGATTTAATATCTTCTCCTGTTTCGGTGGGTGTGATTGACAGCTGGGGGAATCTGTTGATAGTCCTTCGGGTACGTTCACCCCCAGATTAAACCCATTAACAGAAATAGTATATGACTGGCCCTTATCTGGCTTTCCTACTGACCCCATATCTGATCTCCCTTCTGTTGATTGTTGCTTATTTGCCGAGGGAGCCAAACAGGGGCCATTGGTTGGTTTAAACGAGGCTAAAGCCACCCCTGGTGATTTACTTCCTCCAGTCCCGCCTGCAAGTTTTCTACTTCCTCGCCCTGATGCCAGCCTCACTCCTTGTACGCCACACCTTGCCACTTCTGGCCCGGCAGGAGTGGGGCTGGAGGCATCCAACTTGTGTTTGTCAAAGCTACGGATAAGTTCTTGGAACATTGCGGGTCTCGAATCAAAGCTAGACTTGTCGGATTGGGGGACCTTTATTGACCTCTCTGATATTTGGACCTTTCAGGAAACTTGGGCTTCTGGGCCAATTTTTCGTGCTGGGTACTTGAATTATTCTAGACCCGCTACGAAGGGTGCAAGGGGTAGACCAGTGGGTGGCCTAGCTATCTGGGTGCGCCAACACGCAGGTGTAATGGTGGAGGAGTTCCCATTGGTTAATCCCGACATGTTGGCCATACGGGTAACCTCGTCTTCTGGATTAAATATGGTAATTGTAAATATTTATATGCGGGGTGTCCAAGGGGGAAAATGCTCCCCTGTTGCTTTGGTTTTGGACGGATTCCTAAGCTCACTACCGGTGAACACAAATAGGGTGGTACTGGGTGATTTTACCTGTTTTGAACCCATTGGGTTGGACGACGGTCTGCTTACCGAGGATGAGGACTCCCTGTGGGGTATCCCTGGTCTGGAATTGCAACCAATTAAGAAATGGTCTCAATCAGCCATTTTTCTAAAGGGTCTTTGTTTGAACCAGGGAATGCGTGCAGTCAATGGGCGTCTGAAGTCTGATAGGATGGGGGCAATGACTTTTGATAATGGCAGATCCGGCTCGCGCATTGATTATATCCTGGTGAACGTGGAAATGTGGCCCAGTTTGCTGGATATGGTGGTTGTTAATAGAGCTGAAAGTGACCATAACCCATTGGTTCTATCAATTGAAGAAGGTGCCTTTGCAGCCCCCATGGCGGCAGAGGCGCTCCCGCCACAGGTCGTAATAAACAACAATGGAAGAAGGGTTAGTTGGCCCAAAATAGCCCTGGATGAGGAGGTCTTGTTAAGGATTAGAAGCATGGTGAGGGATACATTGACCCAAATCAGCGGGCTTACCCAGGAGTCGGCCCTTCTGGATAATATTACATTACTACACAGGGATTTCTTCTTAAATCTTAAAACCTTTTTCATTAAACCCATGGACCCCAGTAAGAATAAGCAAAAGCCCCTAACTTGGTTTGATAGCGCCTGTAGGGAATCACAAAAGGCGCTACATGCGGCTTTAAGGTCAAGAGACCAGACCCTAATTCGCTGTTGCAGGGCCACCTATAAAGTTGTGCAGGCCGCTGCTAAGAAGAATTGGGATGAGACCCGCTGGAAGGAACTGCTGGAGGCTTGCCAGAGTAATAATATGACCAAATTCTGGCGGCAGCTCAAATGGGGCAACCGCCCACAAGATAGTTCCCCCGCAAATAGTGTTGAGCCAAGGGAATGGGTTGAGTACTATGGGAACCAATTCAAAGCGAATGGTTTCAGTCCCGCCTATCCGATGCACATCACCACCAATGAAGCCTTGGTTTTTACGCCTACCGAAGTGAGGGCGGTGCTAAGGGTTATCCCGGGAGGCAAAGCGCCAGGTCCTGACTGCATACCAGCTGACATCTTTAAGCAGGAACCGGACCTCTGGGTCCCATATATTGTTCTCTTGGCGAATGCACTGGCAAGGGGTGCGAAAGTTCCCGATTCATGGCTTGGGGCGGAGATCCTCCCCATTCATAAGAAGGGGGACCGCTCAGTAACGGCCAATTACCGACCCATAAGCCTCATCGATGCAGTACAAACAATTATGGCCCGCCTCCTTTTGGGCAGGATCCAGACTTGGATTTCCGACTATGATGTTTTAAGCCCTCTACAGGCGGGTTTTCGGCAACATATGGGGACCCTGGAGCAAGTTTTTAGATTTGTGCTATTATATTGGAAGGTGGTCCTTCTTGGGGGAGGCCTGTTGTTTGCGGCATTTGTGGACCTCAGGTCAGCCTTCGACCTTGTACCCAGGGCTAAGCTATGGGAAGTTCTGCTGGATCTTGGTATGCCCAAAGAGTTGGTGGTGTTGCTGATTAATTTGCATACAAATACTTACGCCAAAGTAAGATGGGGTGGCCCAGGGGAAGTTACTGACAGCTTTAAAGTTGCCAAGGGGGTCAGACAAGGGTGTGTGTTGGCCCCGACCCTGTTTTCTTTATTTATTAATGGGGTGACCAAGTATTTTATAAACTTTCCAACGGACGCGCCCACACTTGCAGGAAGGAAAATTCCCCTACTCATGTTCGCGGACGACACTCTGATTATTTCGAAAACGAGGCAGGGATTGCAGTCCGCCCTGGCTCGGTTTGAGTGTTTTTGCAGCGATCATGAGTTAGAGGTGAATGTTAATAAGACCAAATTTATGGTTCTGCGAGGCCCCAAGGCCGTGAAGGCCAAGGTGTCAATGTGTGGTGCCATTCTGGATCAAACTGAGGTCTTCACATACTTGGGTGTCACACTAAGTGAGAATTTGAGCTGGAAACCACAAATGGATCTTATGACCTTGAAACATGGGCAACTTGGGGGAGCCTTATTGAAGGAGTATGCTAAATCCCTCACTAAACCCATGGCACCGCTAGTTAAAATTTATGGTTCCAAGGTAATTCCTGCAACTATCTATGGGGCTGAGCTGTGGGGGTATAGTGAACTTTCCTCCTTGAGGGTGGCCCAGAATAGGTTCCTGAGAATGGCAACTGGCCTCCCACAATCGACTCCCTGTTTACCCCTGCAGTTAGACCTAGGTGTCAAGTCCATTGAGGATATGGTACGGTTTAGACCACTGGCGTTTTGGCGGCGTCTGTGGACTACACCGGAACTATCCTTGTTTGCTGAAGCCATCGAAGATGTGAGGGGTCTTGAAGGGTCTCACAGGGTACCTTGGTTTTGCCACCTCAGGACACTCCTGAAAAATGTAAACCTGGAGGCACTATGGGTTGATCCAGCAAGTGCGACTTTTCCTACAAAAAAGGCACTCAAGGATATCTACTGGCACTGGATCGCTGAGAGGAGATCTGCTATGTCCAATGGTCAGACCATGACACTGGAATTTTTGGTTGTAAAAGATGTTCCTAAATACGAAGCTTATTGGGACCTGATCACCAAGCCAAATGATCGCAAACTGTACCACCAACTACGAGTGGGCTCGCTACCCGTGCGGGGGCTAACGCACTCTTGGTTGGCTGGAGGCAGTGATAAGTGTCCTTTCTGTGTAACAGCAGTAGAGAATATCGAACATTTTTTTTTCTGCTGCCCCATGTACTTGCTACCCAGGAAAGTTTGGCTTATTCCAGTTTGTCGGTTACTAGGGACCAGATCTGCTCTTGAAGCGTTTAGAATTCTCAAAACTGATACCTCCCCTTCCATTGCTATTGGTGTAGCAAAATTTGTGATTGGGCATGGTCTATCCGAACCCGTAACCTTGGCAAATGAACTCTCCATTGTACTGTTTTTAAAGTAAGATGTTCTTATGTAGCAAGGGGTCTTTTCGCCCATCATTGTTTATAAATTAAATACTTTCTTATCATGGTTTTAAATTGTATTGTAAAGTATTTATTATCTTATATGTAAAATGCTATTTTTATGTATATGTATTTGTCTTTTATGATGCAAATCGAATAAAGACCTCTTGACTGACTATTGTTGTTTTTAAAAAGAAAGGAAAGGCTGGTGAGGAGCTGGGGTCATATATACCAATTTCTCTTATTACAGCCGATAGCAAGATTTTTTCCAAAATCCTGGCAAACAGATTGAACGAGCTTATGCCAACTCTTGTTTCAATAAGACAACACGGATTTATCTCGAAGAGAGATACTACGGACCATGTGAAGAAAATCATAGCACTCCTGGATTGGGCTACGGAATCTCAGTTTGCGGTGGCCCTGTTGGACGCTGAAAAAGCGTTCGAAAGGGTCACCTGGGGATTCCTGTGGTCTGTAATGGCTTGGATGGGACTACCTAAGGAATATATTGTGGCAATTAAGGCGCTTTATCTTCATCCGAAAGCTGCTATTCAGATAACAGGTGCACTATCGGAGAGCTTTAGGATAACAAGGGGAACAAGGCAAGGTTGCCCTTGTTCTCCCTTGTTGTTTGCTTTATACTTGGGCCCCTATCTCAGCAAATTGGAAAGAGAAGTTGATATTGCCCCGGTCATTATTTCACAAAATGAGTTTAAAATATTGGAGCTTTGGAAAAGTTAAATAACTCACACTTCTCACTTTATGACCGCGCAAATATATTAAAAATGATGATCTTCCGAAAATTTTTGTACTTATTTCGTACAATACCTCTTTTGTTTTCAGCTTTTTATTTCTCTAAGATAGATAGAATGGCATCTAGGTTTCTGTGGGGTTATCATCGAACTAGACAAGCTCTGAAGTGGTGTACTCTTCCAAGAATGAAGGGAGGCTGGGGGATTCCCAATTTCCGATTGTACTATTGAGTTATATCACTTGGATATATGGGCATATTAATATTTCCAGACATTATTACGGAAGAAACGACTAGCCCTTCGATCTTTGAAATGATTCTAGGAGAAGAAACTCCTCAATGCCTACTAAGGATATTAGAGCCCAGCTATTATAAAAAAACCAAATTTAAAATCTTGATAGCGGCTTCAGCAATTTGGAGACAGATTAAAAAGATCCATCTTATTCCATGTATAATTCTTTAACCTGTTTCTCCTCATGTTTTTTTTTCTCCTTCTAACTTTTAGTCCTCCTTCATTATCCTTTTTTTCTTTTATTCATTGGCATTCTCGTTTATCTCTTTATCATTATAGATTTTGCAGATTCTATTTCTTTTAAATGTTTACGGTTTTTACATTCAGGGTTATCTCTTGGAATGTAAAGGGCTGTTTCAACCTTACTAAACGACAGAGAATCCTTTCCACCTCGCTTCGTATAACCCTGACATAGCTCTTTCACAGAAGACTCATCTTACAGAAGCTGAGTCACTTAAGTTAAAAAGAAGCCGGGCGGGTACGGTTTTATTCTCGCCATCTACTAATAAAAAAATGGTGTTGTCATTCTATGTCATAAGAAATTGAAATGCAAAGTCTTATTGCAAGAAAGGTAGATGGATATTAGCCAAGTTGTCAATTAATTCTGTGCTTTTAACTGTCTTTAATATATATGGTCCTACACAACCTGTTTGTTCTTTTTGGCCTGTGATTACATAAAAATGTATTCAATTTCGGGATGATTTATTTATTCTAGGTGGTGACTGCAACCAAATTGTAGACCAGTTTCTTGATCGCGAGTCTACAGTCGGTTTCATTTCCCATAAGACTCACAAACAATTCCTTGATACTATTTCTCAAACACATCTCGTTGGCTCTTGGAGACTTTCTCACCCTGATACTCTTGACTATTCTTTTTGCTCTCCTCCTCATGCATCACTCTCTCGTCTAGACTATATATTTCTTTCTCAATCTTTGTGTCAACATTTACTGGCTTCCTCCATTGAACCCATGGTTATCTCTTACCACGTCCCAATTGTAACGGAAATTGATTTCCTCCCTCCGCAT